>NC_081420.1:10888784-10977705 GCF_949786415.1 Peromyscus eremicus
GGGCACAGGTACCACGTGTCCCACGGAACCCTGTCCACTGTCCTAGGCACTGCCCCTACAGAAGTGGACTATAGAAAGTAATTAAATACTTTTCCCCAAAAGAACATGGTCTGCGAGTGCTAATGACGTCATTTTCGAAGTTAGGTATTACTTCCTCTGTGTATGTTTCATCTGCAGAGTATGTCTGCAGTGCTAGGCCACAGGGAAATATCTGCATCTGCTCCACCTTAGTACTGCTTCTGAAAGGGAAATGGTTCCACAGAGAAGGGACAGTGGCATTTGAGGTATCACAAACTCTTAGGTCAATCACTGTAGTTAGTGTTAATTATACTATAATTATAGAAATGAAAGTCTTTAGGATATTTTTGGGTGAGTGCTAAGTCAACACTAAAAGACCCAAACAAACAAGAAGTATTTAGGATTTGGGGGGGGGGGGGTTTGGCGAAGTCAACCACACAACCCAAACAAGAAGTCTTTAGGATTCGTTTTGTGCTAAGTCAACCCTGTAAGACCCCAACCTAAGAGCCAGCTCACCATGTCTTTCTCCTGATTTGCTCCAAACTGTCCTTTGTGTCACTGTGTACAGTGGCAACAGAGAGCCAGCTCAATGTCTTCATGAGTACAAAGTAGGCACAATGATGAGGACGGTTGTATGGCATCCTTGAGTTCTAAGCAGAACAATCATGACCTCTGGATGTCCTGCCGAGGAATAAAGGACCTAGAGATCCTAGGGACCCCCTGCTCACCTCAATGGTGGCTGCCAACAAGCTGAGTTCTCCAGGCCCTCCCACCTCAGCCTGGATGACAAAGCAGTGTCACCCTGTCCTATGGCTGCCTTCAATGCCAGAACGGTGGCCTGGATGAAATGGACAACTTTTCATGAAGGTGGCAGCTGCAGAGTGGTGGCAGACAGTCTCATGACTCCTGGCCATTTGCCATTCCTTCTGGTCACTGAACAGACAGTACCCATCTGACTGTGGGCATGATGAGCCTCGGAAGGAAGGGAGGAAATAAAAAGGATAGAACCAAGGCAGGAGGCCATATAATATGAAGATACCCTAAAAGTTTCCATGCAGAGGAAGCCCCAGCCCTCCCAGTACAGACGTTGACATCAGTGTCTGAGCTACTCACCTTTGCCTCACCCCAGGATCTCCAACACTAACTGGAGGAGCTCTCTAGCTTAAAACGACTTGAAACAAATCCTGCAAGGGTGGAAGCTTAGCTTCCTAACAGCACGACTAATAAGCTACATGTTCTTACATTACTTCCAGAGACGAGCTGCTGGAAAGGCAAGAAATCAGGAATTCTCAGTGTCACTCACAGCCTGGTGGTCTTTACACACACACACACACACACACACACACACACACACACACTGCCAGCACTACTCCCAAGGGAAAGGAGGACACCTGAAAGGGTTGAGGGGATATACTGTGGCCACACAGCACCTCATTCTAGGTCTCCAGCTCTTGCCTTCCCATGAGAGCAGCAGAAAAGGCCATCTCACAGGGCTGGTTCACACAGTGGAAGGGACTTGTCCAAAGTGCAGGTGCTCTTTGGATCTCTGGGCAGGCCAAAAGGGTCCCTTCCTGGGCCTCACTTGGCTTCCTCCCCAGGTTTCCTTGTCCCAGTCTCTGTTCTCTTTGAAACAAGTGGTCTAACTGCATATAAGAGCAGCCAATTCCCAGGGTACCCTGCACTGTTCCTCACAGAAGGCAGTCAACAGCTCCAGCTGGTAGAAAACCTTGTTTCAGAAGGTCCCACCAAGGTAGAGGACATGGACATGGGGCCTGTTCCAGCACACTTCCCAAGACTACATGTGATACTCAGCAGCTCTTTAGGAGTGGATATGGAACCCACAGGCTCTTCTCAGTTGGCCCCCATCAATGACTGCAGCCTCTACAGTAGTCCCAGAAGCCAGAGTGAAGCCAGGACACTGAGGCTGGCACTTCTGGGTCATCTCAGGAACCCAGGAGGCACATTTGGGTCCAGCAAAGACTCAGGAGTGGGTCCCAGGAGTCCTCAGGGTACAAGTGCTGGAGACAGTGGTAAAACAGACCAGGCGGCAGCAGGAATGCTTATGCCACTGTCAGCCCTGTCAACTATAATGGACATACCCTAGACCTGGAGAACCTCAGAGACCTCTACAGTCATTCTCACTGACAGACCCCCAAAGAGATCTCCACAGAGTCCCAGATACAGATCCATACTGAGAAACATCCCAGAATTCCAGAAACCACTCCTAGAGACCTTCAGGGATCAAAACAGAGATCCCCAAACGTCTCCATAGAGAGTTCCACACAGAACCCACCAGAAATAAGTTGCTACAGAGTCCTTGGCAGAAATCCACAGAAAGAGATCCTCCAAAATCCTTTCCAGAGATTCAACAAGACATGTTCATAGACTTCTCCAACATGGAAAACATACTCTTTATTTAAGTCCCTGACAGGAATCCACATTGACATTCTAGAGTCCCTGAGATTTTCACAGACCCTCCCACACACCCACACAGATGTTCACAGACATTTGCAGACAACCACACAGTGGGAGACAGTAGTGACTAATAAGATCTGCAGGCTCTGGGAGAAATTCACAGAGACACAGTAAATCCATCCTGCTGTGGATATCTGTATGCTGTGAATGTGTTGCTCTGATTGGTTAATAAATAAAGTGCTGACTGGCCAGTAGCCAGGCAGGAAGTATAGGGACAAAGAGAGAAGAGAATTCTGGGAAGAGGAGGGCTGAGTCAGGAGACGCTGCCAGCCACCGCCATGAGAAGATGTGAAGGCAGATCTAGGCAAAGGTAAAAAAAAAAAGCCACATGTTTAAACATAAATAAGAATTATGGTTTAGTTTAAGATATAAAAACTAGATATCAAGAAGCCTGTCACAGCCATACAGTTTATAATAATATAAGCATCTGTGTGTTTATTTGGGTCTGAGTGGCTGCGGGCCAAGGCAGGACTAGAGATAACTCCAGCTACTCCTTCCAGGGAGATTGTCACTGGCATCTACATAGATATCTTCAGAAGTCCACCCTGCCCTCCACAGGTATGCACACAGAAACCCACACACAGTCCTCTACGAAGACCTTCACAGAGACATCACCCACACACTCTCAAAAACACAGAAATACTCCCACACGTTCCACACTGAAGCCTTAACAAAGACCCCCAAAGAGACTTCTGACAGTCGATACATCTTACAACATGCAAAAGTGACAAAGTTCAGAGTCTTCACAGAGTTTTCAAAGAGTCTTTTAATAGAGACACTAAGGGAAACCTCAGAAACTTCCCACAGCCCTAAGGTATAGGTGTCACACAGCACTCTCTCACAGCGATATCAACAGCCTTTCAGACCTCACACAGCACTCTCAGAAAGATCGCCATACAGAACACCCCACCCCCTTGGACCTCTCATGACACATGAGACCAGGCAGCCTCCCAGTGACTTCCTATCAGCTCTTGGAGTTCCACACAGAACATCTAGAGGTCTCACAGAGAGACACCATGGACAGACCTATTACAAAGTCATACACAGTCACCAGGTGAAATTGTAGGGAGATTGTCAACAGGACCTCTTCAGCACCACATGAAGGGTCTCAGATGTGAACTCAAGAGGGACAGTGAAATGGATTGTTTGGGGTATGGAGTTTATTAGAAGAGTGATTCATGCCATGGGCTGGCAGGTAGACAATAGCCTGAGGAGAATTAAGGGTCCACACCAGAGACAGCATAATGGCGTTGGGGAAGGGCACTAAAGAGAAGGTTCATAGGCACACATAGGGGGGTTGTTCTTACGCCTTTTCAGTATGAGGGAGGTTTCACAATACAAGCTCTCAGCCAGGCTCTCTGATTCCCAGACAGGAGGCAGGGAAAGGGGCAAGGAGCAGGACATGTGTCCATCAATACCTCAACCTATGCTGTAAATTCACTTCTCAGGTGAGTAATCCTGGCACATGAACTCTGTTAGCTGGATGTTCAGTGTCAATAGGGTGCTTCTCACTACCTGTGTGAGGGAAAGCACTGCTTGGCAGCTGTGGCCTGAGCAGCAGTTGGATTCCTTCATCATATTCTTAGACCACAGAAAACTCCTCAGATTTTATAAGCTTCCCAGAATTGTCCACCCAGAAGATGCAGAAACTGACTCCACAGATCTTAGATCTGTGATCTTAGATCTTAGATCTCCTTAGATCTTAGACAATGCAGTGTGGAATGGGGGTGGGCTTGGCAGTAATAAATGCTTAAAGGAAATTGATTCTTTCCTATCATGTTACCCAAAGGATGCCAACCTGTCTCATGTTGATAGGCACAAAAATATCTTTATTTTCATTTAAAATTTTTATTAATCTTGGCTATTCTACTGTCTTGTCTTCTACATAGTTTCAGGATAAAGGCATGGTTGAGTTTACATAGAAGAATCTAGACACCATAACTCTTCAGTCAGTCAGTGACAGGATACTCTATTCCAGGGGGTTACCACCAGAAAAGTCATTTAAAACAGGCATGTTAAACTGGGTGTGGTGGTGCACTCCTTTAATTCCAGTGCTTGGGAAGCACAGGCAGGCAGATCTTTTGAATTTAAGGCCAGGATGCTCTACGTAGTTGGACCCTATCTCAAACAATCCAACAACAAGGACCCTATCTCAAACAATCCAACAACAACAAAAGAAACAAAACCCAAACCCAGGCCTTTTTTTGTTTGGATTTTGTTTTTGAAGCAGGTCTCACTATGTAGCCATGGCTGGCCTGGAACTTGTTATGCAGACCAGAAGTGTTAGGACTAAAGGAGTGAGCCACGATGCCTATCAAACCCAGGCCTTTGAAAGTTAGGCATGGTGGTGTATGCCTGAAATTCCAGGAACATTTGAAGTTCAAGGTGAGCCCAAGCTACACAGTGAGACTTTATCTCAAAATACAGACAAGTACTTAACAAACTTAAATGCAAAAACATATTAATGATGAGGCAGAAATAAGGGACGGTATTTCACCATAGCTAAAAAACAAACAAACAAACAAACACCACACCAGACTATAGAGACTGGAAAACTGCCGACAAATTCACATATGACTTTTCATGTCAATGTGAAAATACCTTTAAAACTACATAGATCACACACACACACACACACACACACACACACACACACATCTTTATTTTTCAGGTATACTATACAAACCTCAAATTCTACAAATACACAGAACCTAAGAACAATAGAAATCTCTATTCAAGATGACTTAAAATTTATGCTGACGCCTCTTATACATAATTAATTTAGGAGTAAGTCCAGATAACCTTGATTTTCTCAATACTTGGACGACAGCATGCAAACATCTGTTCAACTCAACAAATAGGCAAACCCATAAAGAAATTACCCAAGATGAAAAACTACTAGTCTACAGAATTATTCAAATTATAATAAATACCAGTTTTGTTTTGTTTTCTCTCTCCCTAAGGAATGTGATACACAAAGAATTTTCCTAAGTCTGTGTTGGTCCCTTTGGGGGAATAAGAAGTCACATTGTAAAACCAAAAATTACTCACTTCTTTAAAAAAAATCAATTTTAGTGACTCAGTAGCTATAACTAGCCTAATAGTTGGTGGTATATACTTAATCCCAGAACTTGGGAGTCCCAGGCAGGTGGATCTCAAGTTCAAGCCCACCCAGGTCTATAAAGTGGATTCCAGGACAGACAGGGCTATTCAGAGAAACCAAAAGAAATAAAGAAATGAGAGAGAGAGAGAGAGAGAGAGAGAGAGAGAGAGAGAGAGAGAGAGAGAGAGAGATTCCAGATAGCTCTTCTCCCCCACCCCCAAATGGTGTCTTTATTATATATACAGTGTTCTACCTGAATGTATGACTGCAGGCCAGAAGAGGACACCAGATCTCATTATGGATGGCTGTGAGCCACCATGTAGTTGCTGGGAATTGAACTCAGGACGTCTGGAAGAGCAGTCAGTGCTCTTAACCTCTGAGCCATCTCTCCAGCCCTCAGATAGCTCTTATAATGGAGCATTATCATTACCTATAAGCAGCAACTTTTGTGCTGCGACCCGCGCAGCTGGAGCACAAAATCTGGCGAGGGACGCCGAGGTTAAACAGCACTCTAGACACCCAGTTCAGTTCGTCAGGGAAGCAGCTCTCTTTATTGGTACCAACATGGGCTTATATACCCCTCTAACAGCAGGAGTCAAGGAACGGTTACTCTGTATCCGTAGGCAAGCTGGACACCGTTTTCCAAACAGGAAAAACCACAGGGGAACTGATCCCCAGCACCCTCCGGAACCCAACTGCACATTTTTCACACAAACAGCTTAACTGGGACAGGACAAAAAAGGGCATTTAAGATTAAGGCAGCAAACTTATTGCTGCCGACACTTTTGATAATGTTATCAAATGAAGTGAAATTCACTTTCAACTAACATGAGCTCTCTGTGCACCAGGATTTACCTGCTTGCTCACAACACGATCTCCAGGCTTCAGATCTGTGTGGTCCAATACATAGCCACTAATCATATATGGCCACTGACATTCACATTTTTTATGAATTATTGTAGGGGCACCCCTTAGGGTGTCCTGCACATGCAGGAAAACATGCTGGTCAGATGCAGCAGGGGTGGTAGCATGTGGAAAGTCATCCACACCTAGGTGCTGCATATGTGCGGAAATGGTTTATTATAATAGGAGATAAAGAGACAGAAAAGAGAGAGAGGAAGAGGAGGAGTTTTTTCCTTAGAATGAGGCTTTTACATCAGGAGGCAGGGCGGCGTCAAGGGGTGGGTTTTAAAGGGGAGGGTCAGAATATTAACAACATTAAAATGCAGCTACAATTCATTGCCAGTGCCTATTATCACATGGCATTAGTGACTGTCATATTAAAGAAGCCTTCAGATAGAAGACACATAAGTTCTGTATGACATGGCAGGGAAGATCAGTTGTTCAACAAACCAGCATTCTCCCAAGACTGGCATTTGGGTTTCATATTTTCTTAAAAAAAAAAACCCCAAAACCTAACCCTTCAACTATTCTTGAAAAATCCTTCAAAACGTTATACGTTTATAACAGAAATTGCGGGCAAAAGAATGGCTACTCAATTTTCATAAATTCCCAATTATTCTGTTTTTCTAAACCACTCTCCCCCACCATGGGCAAAGTTTACTATTTATGAAAAGGCATTCGTCCCACCTATAAACGCCCACTCCCACAAACCCGGTCTCGCCATCAGTTCCAACTGTGGCTTTGAGGACTTGCGTGTCCTTGGCACCCCTCCCAAGTGCTGCTTTCCGGAGTCCTGCCTGACTCCAGGAGGCCAGGACTGCCCGGGGGCTCACGGGAGGCTCCGGAGATGGACGTACCTCATACAGCGCCTGCACCATCTCCACCAGCACCCACTGCTCCGCCACTGTCGCCATGGTCAGCCACCTGGCTTCCGGCAGGCGGGTCACAGCGCGTCAAATAGTGCGCGGCGGACTAGTGACGTCATGAAACCTGGGGGTGGGGCAGGAGTTGGGCATCATCTCCTCAAGCATGTCAGTAGTTCCTAGACCATGACGATGAAGACAGTTGATCGTACAGACAGACAGGAAGTGACCGAGTTGCGCAGGAAGAGGAAATGATGTAGCTGGGTGGAGAGAGGGAATGAGGTGGCAGAACAGAAAGGCATATAAGTGTGGGTATACAGGAAGAGTAGGTCCCTTTGGAGAATGAGGTGTCAATGAAGTGAGGTTGACTTGTGGCTTTTCCTATTCCTCTGATCTATCAGGTTTTCACCCCAATATCTGGCTCTGGGTTTTTGTTTTTTTTTATTAATCAGACTGTTTAGCAATTTGTCTCACATGTCATTTTTTTAAAACTTTGACCATTCTTACAAGTGTGTACTTATGTCTCATTTTGGTTTAATTTGTTAGTTTTTAACTAGAAAGTGACACTGAAACTTCTTTGTATGTTTATTTGACATCAAATAAAGAATTGGTTTTTTTTTCCTTTTTTAAAGATTTATTTATGTGTATTGGTGGTTTGTCTGCATGTATGTATGTTCCCCACATGTGCCTGGTACCTGTGGAGGCCAGAAGAGGGTGCTGTATTCCCTGGAACTGGATTTCCATATGGTTATGCTATGTGGGTGCTAGGAACTTGTTGCTGGCTCTGCAGCTGGGATCTCACAGTCTCTGATCCTGGGGGCAGGGGGTGGGCAGACACAGAAACAAGGGCACAGGCTCTGGGAGGTTGCAAGCAATCTCGTTTATTAAATGAAGGATTGAGGTATTTATCTGTGTACTTTTTGGCAGGCTCTGCTTCCCACTGCTGTGGTGTTTCCTGGTTGGCTCTGGGTCTTATGTCAGCAGTTGTCATCTTGGAGGTCTGGTTTCAGGGTCCCATGGGTTAGGATACTACTGTGCATGTCAAAGCTCTTTGTTTGCTTAAGGTATGGCCCATTGCTTTTGGCCTTACCCACCTCATATCACCCTTTTTATTTTATTTTGTGGCCATTAGTGGGAGTTAGAGTCCTTTGCTCTAATCTTGTTGTCCCCACCTCAGGGGTCCCCCAACATGGTGACTGTGCCTGTCCTAGGTTGGCCTGCCTGACAGGCTCTTACCCATCTCTGACACGAGCCCTCGGAAAGTGGTTCCCCTGGAAAGCACCTAGGTTGCAAGAGCATTAGACAGGCATCAGACAGCGGCAACACGAATTTCTGTGAGATAGGCTCTTATTACTTCCTGAGGGGGGTGATGATCAGGGTGTTCCAAAGCCATTAGCAGTTGCAGGTCATTTTTTTTTTTTTTTGATGCAGTGCTACCAGGAAACATGCTGTAGGAAACACTTAAATTATTATGAGTATCGTGCCGCCTGTCATTCCCCATGCTATAGTTATTGAAGCATCTAGAATTGATTTTATGTGATCCCAAATTTGAGCAAAGAGTGTTGTAGACACCTCCAGTGGTTTCACATGTGTGGAGTTCAAGTTTAAAATTTCATTAGAGAATTGTACTGAAAGGTTTAAGAACTCTTTGCTCGACGATCCCAATATAATTTCCCTTAATTTACTCCTGGCTTGTGTCATATTTGAGACTGAGTAAGGGGTTAAACAAAAGGAGAAAAATTGGGGATCACAGTTTCCTCTTACCAGCCATCTTAATGTCTGGATTTCTTCATCCAATAAATCTAGTTGTTGCTGTAAATAGAGTATAGCTGACTGGAAATGGGAATTAATCAGTTGTTGAGTGCTTAAGGCTCAGGCTGATTCTTCTATGGCCATATTAAGTGTAGAGGCAGTGACTCCCATTTGAACCAGGGAGGCTATGTACCATTTGCCACAGCAAGCAGAATAATGGCCATTGTGGCTGCTGTTATTCCAAAGTCTCTTTTTATTCTGGTTTGTTTCATCAATTCCATTCTATGATAGTGTGTCACATTATTTAGTGGTATCCAAATGAAAAGAGGAATACATACCAATGCAGTGCGAGGGCCTCGTTTGCATTCCAGCAGGCACTTAGCCAGCATATTGTCTTGGTACAGTTCAGCTCAGGCTGTGAAGAATTGGTTAATATAAAGAAAAAAGGGGGTCTTGACACAGATGGGGGTGCCCTTGTAGATAAAATTCTTTTGTTGTTAAATGGAAATGGAGGACTCAAATGGTTCATTAGCAGTAAAGGGTTCATTAAAATAACCTCCTCCCCTTAAAAATAGGAATGCTCTCATATCTAAGCAAGTGATGGGTCCACACAGTGGCCAATTGCCAAACATAGGCTTAATAGTCAATGCTGGAGAGCAGTAGGAGAAATGAAAGAGGCCCAGTAACAATTTCTCTTCAACTAACTTTCTCAATTCTGGTAGTTTGGGTTCTATAATAGGTCATTGGTCTGTCTACACAGGCTTCTGTGATGTCCAATTTAATGGTATGGGCCTTGAAATATTTATATCTGTGCGGGGTTGGGGGAGCAGTGGCCCTTAGAATTGGGGGTGAACGCTAGACTTTCTACCAGATTGACCTGTCATGCCACGTGTTACTATATCCTCATAAAAGGACTTATTGTCTTTAAATGCAATTTCAGAGACCTGCTGAAAATAGTCATGCAGGCCAGTTTGGGCTTGAGTCACGGGATCAACATATTGGCCCCAGCCGGTCAGCATGTCTAGAGAAATAGCAATATTATATTGAATATTTAGGTGTGTCTGCTCTTCAGCTTGGTCATTATAGGCCACCCACCAATTAAGAAAAGCAGCTGTTTCAAGTACTGCTTTCATTAAATGGTAATAATCATAATAGGTTTGTAAATACACTGCCCATTGCTGCTGTACTTGCTCAAAATATGGGGAGTCAGGGCCTGACTCATTGGTGCCTAATGGATCAAGGAAAGATTGGCTAGAGGGGTAGGATTCTATGGCTGAGCAGCTGCATTGGCCCCAACACTAACTGGAAATGCAAAAGGATTGTTTGGGTGATAACCAGAGAATTTAAACTGAAAAGTGTCATGCTTGGTGGTTTCAGTTATCCCTGAAGGGCAATGGGGAGCAGAAGGTGGAGAGGTATCCCCTAAGTCCCCTCAGGGATAAACAGTACATCATAGTTCATCATGCTTAAGGATGGATTTCCTGGGCATTTACTTGGAGGGGGGTGGGTCTGACTGTGCTGTGTTCTCTTCCTCATCTGAGATATGGCCCTTGTAAGGCATTGGGGAGGTCAGGGAGCGTGAGGAGGATTTTTTGTTCCTCACAATTGCCACTAAAGGACTGGAGGTCTTCCTCTGTAGAACCTGATTTTGTACAAACTATGATTCCCAAAAGTATTGTTACAAAGACTGTGTGGGGTGTTTTCCCTTCCTGTACTTCCCATTTCCTAGTTAAAAAGAGGACTTGCAGCCATACTGATGGATTCCAGATGTTTTCAGGCAATATCCAAGGTGCAATAACAGAAGCCTCATTCCAAAACTTTTCCAGATGGAAAAGTTTTAACTCTTATTTCCCTGGTCTGAAGTAAGGATTTAAGAGCTCTGAGCTGGGGGTCTCTGGCAGCAGAAGGAAAGTTCCAATAGCAAGAGAAACAGAAATCAAGGACAAACAAACTAAAAGAGTCAGTAATCTACTGAGCAAATGTTCCCAACCCCTTGGGGGAGGTGTTTGGATTTACAGCCCTTATAAAAACAAAAGCCTGGCCATGAGTTTCAGAAGCTGGGCAGGTCAATAGTTAACAGTGTGTGCTCTAAAGACAAAACAGACAGGGAAAGGAATGAAAAGATAGGGAGGGAGAGAGAGAGAGAGAGAGAGAGAGAGAGAGAGAGAGAGAGAGAGAGAGAGGAGAGACAGACAGAGAGAGACAGACAGAGAGAGACAGGCACCCCAATACTCTCCACTTGCGGGGTGGGGGAGCAGAAAACTGAGAAGAGGGGTCTACTTACCAAAAAACAGCCAAAGGGGGCATATCACAACGCCAAGTTGCAATAGAAATCAGGACAGCAAGCCAGCTAGCAATAAAGAAAAAAGAACTACCCAAAGTGCAAGTCCCAGGTGGGGCTTCATCCATGTTGGGCACCACAATGATGCTGGCTCTGCAGCTGGGATCCCGCTGTCTCTGATCCTGAGGCCAAGAGGTGGGCAGATGCAGAACCTCTGGCACAGGCTCTGGGAGGTTGCAGGAACTGAACTTGGGTTTTCTGCAAGAACAGCAAGTGCTCTTAATTGCTTGAACTATCTCTCTATCCCCCAAATAAATCGATTCTTTGCTGAAGTGTCTATGCATGTCTTTTCTCCATTTTCCAGTTGCACTGTTTCTATTTTGCTGTTCCAGTTTGAGAATCCCTTGTATAATTCTGGATGATAATGGACTAACCCTCTGAAACTGTAAGTAAACTCCCAATTCAATGCTTTCTTTTCTAAGAGTTGCCTTGGTCATGGTGTCTCTTTACAGCAAGAGAACAGTAACTAAGAGACATTATAAGGCACATATGATCAAGAAAGCCTTTCGGGAAAGTTGACAGATGGAAATGATTGGGCTAGCCTGGGAGATATGCAGTGGATCTTCTTGTCATTTTTACACTGCCTGCCTCAAGTGCTTCTCAGTGTCTATGGACTTTGCAGGCAGAAGGGACAGTGGTAGGAAAGACCACGGTTGGAGCTTTCCTTGAGTGTCCAAGAAAGTGAGGAGAGTTGGCAGTGCATGATGGGAGTGAACCAGAGTGAGCGAAGTAAGCAGTGAGGGCTGGTGGAGAAGCAGGTCTCTGGGGCTTGTGGGTCCCCCGAGAACCTGGGGGGGGGGTGAGCTGCTGGGGTTTCTGAAGAGCTGTGACATGCTCTGACACCATTTTCCCAGGATGCTTTGCCTGCTGGGTAGAAAATTACCAGTGGGAATACTGTTAGAAGCAGTGTTTAAATCTAGAAATTTAGTTAACTGGGGTCCATCTAGAAAGTGAGAAACACATTTGAGCGTGGAAAGCATAATACACAGCCCTACTGTGCCTCACACAGTCGGTAATGGGCCCCTCTTGTGACCTGCTCCAAGTTTAAAATTTTTTAAATAGTACTTTTTGATACTAGCAATATTCTGAGAAAGCAGGTCTATTCCCATGCAGCCTGATGGTGCTGTGTGAGCCGCCTTATATATCTCATTTGATTAGGGCATGCTGACACCAGTGATAGATGGGGAAGACTGGTACTTACCCCTCTGAAAATTAGATACACCAGGAAAGGTTTCCTGCGGGGACACCCACCCAGGCTTCCAGTTTAGAAAAAAAAAAGCACTCTATCGTGCTGAGTGTTCTTTGCTTTCATGTGGTCTGCTGTTGTGAGCACACTATGCCACAAGCACAGATGAACATGGTCCTGTCTTTCTATAATATCAGACTTAGTAGACTGAGAATAAGTTCACAAGGTCCATCAGTTTCAATGGCAGCATTTTGACTACTTTAGTAATCAAACCAAGGCACTTTTAGCCTTTTTATTCTAATCTTTATCGCTAATAATAGCTCTCCTATCACAGAGCACACAGGATGTTTGTCTGTGTGTTCATATGTGCCATTTTCAGAACAAATACAAGCTAGAGAGTATAGCAAAGCTCAAGAGGTTTCAGAAGTGGGCTGAGGGGCTGGAGAGATGCTCAGAGGTTAAGAGCCCTGGCTGCTCTTGCAGAGGACCGGGTTTAATTCCCAGCACCCACATGGCAGCTCACAATTGTCTGTAACTCCAGTCCCAGGGTATTTGATGCTGTCTTCTGGCTTCCATAGGTACCAGGGATGCACTTGTACACGGACATACATGCAATACCCATACACGTAAGATAAATTAGTGATGATGATGATGATGATGATGACGATGACAACGATGATGATGATGATGGTGATGATGATGATGATAAAGGTAAAACATTTTTAAAAGAAGGGGGCTGAGAGAAATGCAAGTAGAGTCTGTGTTGATAAGATAATGAGCCCACACAAGCAGCAGGAAAGGGGCTAATGCTGTAGAGGTCAGGCCAACAGAGAGTCAGGGTCTGAGGAAGAAAATGTAGTCAGCTGCAGAGATGAGAGAGGTCAGAGCAGGAAATTGTAGGTTTGGATCCAGGTAGATCCAATAATCCCTTCCTAAATCTCTTTTCTCCTCCCCATTTGATCCTCCCATTCCTCTTTCCCCATCCATCCATCCATCCATAGCTATTGATCCTATTTGTCCTTCCTAGGGAGACTCATCCCTCCCCTCTAATCCTTTACTCTGTATCTAACCTCTGTGCTTTAAATGGATTGTAGCTTGCTTATTGAAGACTTAACAAGGAATATCCCAAAAAGCAAATATTTACCATATTTGTCTTTCTGGGCCTGGGTTACCTCATTCAGGATGATTTTTTTTGGGGACAGGGTTTCTATGTGTAACAATCCTAGCTGTCCTGGAACTAGATCTTTAGACCAAACTGACCTTGAACTCACAGAGATCTGCCTGCCTCTGCCTCCTGAGTGCTGGTATTAAAGGCATGCACCACTGCCTGGCCAGGATGATTTTTTTCTAGCTCCATCCATTTACTTGCAAATTTCATGATTAAAATTTTTAATGGCTGAATAATATTCCATTATGTAAATGTACATTTTCTTTTCCCATTTACTGGTTGACAAACATCTAGGCTGTTTCTAATTTCTGGCTATTATGGGTTAAGCAACAATGAACATGGATGTTGAAGTATCTTTGTGGTAGGATGTAGAGTCCTTTGGGTATATGCCCAAGAGTGGTATAGCTGGATCTCGTGGGAGATCTATTACCAGCTTCCTGAGGAACCATCACACTGATTTCCATAGTGGCTTTACAAGTTTATACTCACCAACAATGGATGATTGTTTCTCTTATTCCACATCCTCACTGATATGAGCTGTCTTGTTTTATTGATATTAGACATTCTGACTGGTGTAAGATGGAATCTCAAAGCAGTTTTGATTTGCTTTTCCCTGATGACTAGAGATGTTGAATTTTCTTTAAGTGCTTCTGAGTTATTTGTGTTTCCTTGTTTCATTAGATCTGTATCCTATTTTTTAATTGGGTTATTAGTTTTCTTGATGCCTGTTTTTTTGTTATTTCTATATTTTGGATATTAGCCCTCTATTGGGTGTGTAGTTGGTAAAAATATTTTCCCATTCTGTAGCATGCTCCTTTGTCCAAATAACAGTGTCCTTTGCAATGCAGAAGCTTTTCAGTTTCATGAAGTCTCCTTTATTAACTGTTCTTAGAACCTGTACTAACAGTGTTCTATTCAAAAGGTCTTTTCCTGTGCCAGTGAGTTCAAGACTACCCCCACTTTTTCTTCAGTCAGATTCAGTGTATCTGGCCTTATGTCGATGTTTTTGATCCACTTGGAGTTGAGTTTTGTACAGGGTGATAGTTGTGAATCTATAATCATTCTACCTGCTGCCACCCAGTTTAAGCATTGCCATTTGTTGAAGATGCTGTCCTTTTTCCAGTGTGTATTTCTGTTTTTTTAAATAAAAATCAGGTGTCCATAGGTGTATATATTTATGTGTGAATCTTCAATTTTATTCCATTGATCAACATGTCTATTTTTGTGCCAATGTCATGCTGTCTTTATTACTATATCTCTGCAGTACAATTTGAGACTGAGGATGGGGAAAACTCCTGCCATTCTTTTATCATTAAGGAATGTTTTAGCTATCCTGAGTTTTGTTTGTTTGTTTGTTTCCATATGAAGCTGGAAATTGTTCTTTCAAGATCTGAGAAGAATTGTGTTGGAATTTTGATGGGGATTTCATTGAATTGGTAGATTGTTTTGGAAAGAACGGTCTTTTTTTTTTTTTGATGTATTAATCCTACTGTCAATGAGTATGTGAGATCTTTTCATCTTCTGGTCTCTTCTTCAATTTCTTTCTTCAGATACTTAAAGGTTTTTTTTTATTTTATTTTATTTTTTTTTTTTTGGTTTTTCGAGACAGGGTTTCTCTGTGTAGCTTTGCGCCTTTCCTGGAACTCACTTGGTAGTCCAGGCTGGCCTCGAACTCACAGAGATCCACCTGCCTCTGCCTCCCAAGTGCTGGGATTAAAGGCGTGCGCCACCACCGCCCGGCCAGATAATTAAAGTTTTTATTATACAAGTCTTTGACTTGTTTGGTAGAGTTACCCCCAAGATATTTTATATTATTTGAGGCTATTGCAAGAAGTACTATTTCCCTGATTTCTTTCTCAGTCCTTTTGTTATTTTTACTGATTTTTGTGAGTTCATTTTGTATCCAGCTATTTTACCGAAAGTGTTTAACAGGTGTTGGAGTTTCCTAGTGGAATTTTTAGGATCACTTATGTATACAATTGTATCATGTGCAAATAAAGACACATGGACTTCTTTCTTTCTAATTTGTATCCCTTGATCTCCTACAGTTGTCTTAATGCTCTCACTAAGATTTAAAGTATTATAAGGAATAGGTATGGCCAGAGTGGACAACCTTGTTTTGTTCCTGATTTTAGTGTAAATGATTTCAGTTTCTTTGCATTTAAGTTGGTGTTGGCTATGGGGACTTGCTTAAATTACCTCTATTATCTTGAGGTGTATCCTTTGTATCCCTAGCCTCTCCAGGAATTTTATCATGAAGGAATGTTGGATTTTGTCAAAACCCTTTTCTGTATCTAATGAGATGATCATATGGTTTTATCTTTCAGTTTGTATATACGGTGGATTACATTTATCAATGTACACATGGTACCATTCTTGCATTCTGGGATAAAGTCTACTTGATCATGGTGGATAATCTTTTTGAAGTTTCTTGTATTTGGTTTACAAAAGTATTTTATTGAGGATTTTTGCATCTATGTTAATAAGGGAAATTGGTATGTATTTCTCTTTCTTTGTTGAGTCTTTATGTGTGGTGATATTGTGTTCCCCAAAATATTGTGTACACTAATAAACTTATCTGGGGTCAGAGAACAGAACAGCCACTAGATATAGAGCCCAGAAAGTGGTGGCACACACATCTTTAATCCTAGCATTCCAGAGGCAGAAATCCGTCTGGATCTCTGTGAGTTCAAGGCCACACTAGAAACAGCTAGGCATGATGACTCACTCCTTTAATCCCAGGAAGTGAGCCTTTAATCCCAGGGAGTGATGGCAGAAAGCAGAAAGGTATATAAGGTGTGAGGACCAGGAACTAGAGCTGGTTAAGCTTTTAGGCTTTTGAGCAGCAGTTCAGCTGAGATCCATTCTGGATAAGGACTCAGAGGCTTCCAGTCTGAGGAAACAAGACAAGCTACGGGATTGGCAAAGTGAAGTTAGCTGTGGCTTGTTCTGCTTCTCTGATCTTTCAGTGTTCACCCCAATACTTGGCTTCAGGTTTGATTTTGTTAATAAGAAGTTTTAAGATTTGTGCTACATCTATGTGGTTTGGGTATTAGGGTAACTGTGACCTCATAAAATGAATGCAACAATGTTCCTTCTGTTTCTATTCTGTGCAATAATTTGAGGAGTTTTGGCATTAATTCTTCTTTAAAAGTCTGACAGAATTCTGCACTAAAACCATCTAAAGCCGTCTAGCCCTGTGGTTTTTTGCTTGGGAGACTTTTAATGACTGCTTCTATTTCATTAGGGTTTATAGGTTTGTTTAAATTGTTTATCTGATCTTGATTTAACTTTGGTGGGTGGTATATATCAAGAAAATAATCCATTTCTCTTAGCTTTTTCAACTTAGTAGATTATAGGTTTTTAAAGTATGTCCTTTTGATTCTCTATATTTCCTTGGTGTCTTTTTTGCTATGTCCCCTCTTCATTTATAATTTTCTTAATTTGGATATACTCTCTCTGTCTTTTAGTCAATTTAGATAAGGATTTGTCAGCCTTACTGATTTTTCTCAAAGAACCAACTCTTTTTTTATCAGTTCTTTGTACTGTTCTCTTTGCTTCCAGTTTATTGATTTCAGTCCTCAGTTTGACTATTTCTTGATGTCTACTTCTCTTGAGTGTGTTTCCTTCTTTTTGTTCTAGAGCTTCAAACAGGCTGTTAGGTTGATAGTATGATATCTCTCCATTTTTTAATGTAGGCACTTAGTGCTATGAACTTTCCTCTTAGTACCACTTTCATTGTTTCCCATAAGTTTCAGTATGCTGTGTATTCATTTTTATTGTTCTAGACAGTCTTTAATTTCTTCCTTCATTTTTATCCTGACACACTTTTCATTCAGTAGAGAGCTGTTCAGTTTCCATGAGTTTGTAAGCTTTCTGTTGTTATTGATATCCAGCTAATTTGTCATGGTCTGCTAGGATATAGGAAGTTATTTCAAATTTCTTGTATCTGTTGAGACTTGATTTGTGTCCAAGTATGTGGTCAGTTTTTGAGATAGCTCCATGAGATGCTGAGAAGGTATATTGGTTTGTTTTGTGTGAAATGTTCTGTAAACATTTGTTAGGTCCATTTGGTTTACAACCTATTAGTGGTCTCTTAGCTCCAGTATTTCTCTGTTTAGTTTTTGTCTGCATGACTGGCCTGTGGATAGAGTGGGGTATTGAAGTCTCCCACTCTCAGTGTGTGTCAATATGTGATTTAAGCTGTAGTAGTGTTTCTTTTATAAAATTTGGTACCCTTGTGTTTGATGTAGAGATGTTAAGAATTGAAATGTCATCCTGGTGGATTTTTCCTTTGATGAGTATGTAGTTTCCTTCTCTATCTCTTTTGATTAATTTTGGTTTGAAGTCTATTTTGTTAGATATTAAAATAGCCACACCAGCTTGCTTCTTAAGTCCATTTGCTTGAAATATCTTCTTTCAACCTTTTACTCTGAGATAATGTGTACCCTTGATGTTGAGGTGTGTTTCTTGTATGCATCAGAAGAATGGATCCCATTTTAGCATCTATTCTGTTAGTCTGTATCTTTTTATTGGGCATTTGAGATCATTGGTATTGAGAGATATCAATGAGCAGTGTTTGTTGATTCCCATTTTTTAAATTTTTGTGGTGTGGGGTTTTGTCCCTCCTCTTTTGATTTGTTGCTCTGATATTGTTTATTCCTTGTGTTTTCTTGGGTAGGGTTAACCTTTTCAAGTTGAAAATTTCCTTCTAGTGCCTTCTGTAGAGCTAAATTCTGAGGTTCCTATTCGAGTTCCTAAACTTTTCATTTTCAGTTTTTCTTCAGTTTGGGTTTTCTTTATTGATTCTATTTCTACTTTCATGTCTTGGACTGTTTTCTTCATTTCATTTCACAGTTTTGCATTTTCATTTATTTCATTAATGGATTCATTCATTTCCTCTTTAAGGACCATGAACACATTCATTATAGCTAATTGAAGTCCTTGTCTTGTGCTTCAGCTGTATTGCATTTCTCAGGATCTACCTTAGTAGAGTTGCTGGGCTCTAGTGGAGACATATATTCTTTACTGTTATTGTGTTTTTATGCTGGCATCTAGGTATCTGTGTTTGGGAAAATTGTAATTCTAGGTGCTGATACCTTTCTTGTCTTTGATGGCTGGGTGTTCCATTCCTTGGTTTCTGTTGCCCTCTCTGGTTCTTAGGAGAGTGGTGGCTGAGGTTTGCCTGGTATGCAATGCTTCTGAGATCCTGTCAGATGTGGCCACTGGGGGTCCCTGGATAGATCTGACACTTAGGGATGGAGATGGGCTAGAGGCGCAGTGCAAAAGGGTCCATAGGAGAGAGGAAAGCCAGGTTCCCCCACCAGGAGCTGACACCATGCCTTCCCAGCTGAAGCTCGCAAGCAATCGGCATTCCTGTGTCTTTATTGTCTGGGGCATGGAGTCTGGGGGGGGGCAGGCCTTTCATTGTCCAAGGAATGGAGACAGAACCTAGATGGAGACTGTCCCCACATAGGACCACTCATGGTGGCCCATGATTTGGGCTCAAAAGTCCTATAGTCTTAGGGAGACAGGGGCAATGAGGCCAAGGACCTCGAGCTCAGGGTATTGGTGCATCAGCCCCCCACAGGCCTCTGCTCTGTTCTAAAGCCTCACTTGAATGTCCAACAATTAGCCCTTGCCCAGCCCCCTTCTGGCCACACCCACGCTTTGTGTCAGTCTCTCAAGACTGGAAAGGGATGACCAAAATGAGGCTTTAAGCTTCTGACTTGTTTGGCCTGTACCTTTATCAGTTTTTTGGATGATAAAGTTTGTATCACATGGCCACCACACAATCAACTGTAACCTGACTTACTGTGTAACCAGTAGCTTAATATTGCAGGATAAAATTATCAAAGTAGCCATTGATCCAACCAATCACAGCAATGATGCTTCAACCAATCACAAGCTACCAGTGGGTCACATGATGCCTGGGACCTGCTGCCTGCATCCAATCAGGCAGTTTCAGAATGGTTTGCAGCTCTTTGGCAGTTTAACTGCCGGGTCTGCAGCGCTGCTGGAGGACCTTGTTCATGTAATTCCTGTGTGCTTTCCTGTAAGGATCCCCACCCAGGCACCAGCAGAGAACCTGTCTGTGTCCTCCAAGGCTTTTGTGGGGAACTCAGAGGTGACTGGGCTGCTGGAACTTGAATGGGAAGCTGAATTGCCTGGCAATATAGAAGCCACAGTATCTGGGACCACTGACCTCTCGCTCAGGGTCACATTGCTAGGTTGTAGCCAGGCCTGAGAGCCCTTCAGCATCTGGCATTGGGGAGATGGTGACAGCAGAGTTCAACACAAGGGAGGGGTGGAGGGGGCTGTGGGGACCAGAAAGTGGAGGAGGTTGCTAGGGGAGTGCAGGAGCAATGCCCTGAAGGGGCAGGGAAAGCCAAAGGGGTCCCTTAGAATTCCGACTCTACACCGCCCCCCCTGTGGGCTCCTGGAAAGGTGCAGGCCTCCACATTGCAGGTTAAATAGACACCACATCCAGGCTTCTGGCTCACCCTTTCCATAGCGAGTAACACTTGATTCCTCTCTGATTCCACTGTCCATGTCGCCCTCTCTCTACTCCAGACACTTGTTCTCACTTGAGAGGAGGACACAAGAGGTTGGCTTCCATGGTCCTCTGCCGTATTTTCAGCTTTCCCATGAGGTGAGTCCACAACTATCGGCACTTCTCTATCTTTCAGTGCCATATTCAATAAATTACAACATGGAGCACTTAATTATAAATTAGGCTTTGTGTGGCATGGCTTTGCCTAAGTGCAATTTATTTAAGTAAGTCTTCTGGACACAAGCTGGGCAGGGCTGAGCTGTGATGCTCAATAGGTCTGTTCATACCATTTTGAAATAAGAAAATTTATACCTTGAGGGCTTTTGGCATGTGACCCCCTCTTGAGTTGAGGAGCATCTGTATATGGTTTCAGTATTTCAAAGAAACAATCTGGGGGGAGGGGGTGACTGTAGAGCCCAGGTTTCTCTCCTTCCCTACCTTCCCCTCCACCTCTCCTCACACATATCTCAAAGGAGTCTTTGCAGTGGGTCTCCCAGTTCAATAACACTTTTGCCCACTTTATTGTTGGCAGTCTGGCTACCTAAAGGTTATCTTCATGTCTTAATTTGGAAAACACTTAAACCAAAATGAGAATGTATTTCTGATTTAGTAATTAACCAAAATTTAAACAATGGGTGGATATCAAGGAATCATGTAGATGTGAGTCCACTATAGTGCTAACTATGGCTGAGCTATAAGCCAGTGTCAGCTTGAAAAACACTCCCACATAACTCGCCCTTGTTTGAGTGCAGCTGTCTGGTAGATATCACACTGCAGGATATCTGACGAGTCCTCTGCATTGTGTTCTAACAAAACCAGGAGACAATGTCTCATTAAGCCAAGAAGCAAGTGTGCTGTGTCCTGCTGGGACACAGAAAGGTGAAGTTAGCATAGCCAGATGTACTCACTATGGAGTCAAGGAAAGTGAAATGGCCCAGATTCTATACCATTCCTTTTCCTATGTGAAGTGTAGAACTCCACAGAATGAAATAGTGCATTCTTTACAGATACATCTATGTGGAGAAAAACAAAGATAAAAGTAATGATAGACATTAGGGAGGATCCATACCGTCACCAAAACTAGGGATAATGCTCATCCTTTAGGCATATTGTGTGCCTATGTTTCATCTTATATTTCCTGGGTCTTTTCCATAACCTGAAATACTTTGAATGCTTTGTACAAAGTCACAGTGCAGATCCCAGAAATGCAGAACCGATTGAGAAACTCCTCCGAAGGGATTTCCTTTACTGTTTATTAATTATAAAACTCGAGGACAAATATAAGAACCTGAGACGGTTACCACAGCCATAATGCACTTACCAATGTTCACCTTCTGGCTCCTGAAGGACCACAGAACCTTCAGGCCCTGCCTACTTCCCCAGGGCCACTCTTTCTCTCTTCCAGCCAGCTGAATGTGAACTCCATCACTTGCACCAAATGCTCTGTTTAATTAGATAATGGACCAGGGCATAAACAGAATTCCTGTAACATTTCTCCTTTAATTTTCTAATGAAAAAGGAAAGGTTCTAACTCTAACACAGTAAAACACTATAAACAGTTAAAAAAAAATCAAGTATTTCCAAAACAGAAAGGAAAGGTAATAACCTTAACAAAACTGAAACTACTTACAAGTTCAATTATCAAGTGAGAAATACATTCTCAATGTCCTGTCCATATGTAATTGGCAAATTTAGAAAGATTACTCCATTAGCTGTCCTCTCCTGCAGAGTCCACAGTTTTGTACCTAATTTACCTTTTACCATGATTCGGGAGTACTGTAACAGTAACTGTCTAGTCTTCAATTCCATCAAAGACCTGAGAGGGATATAATATTACCTGAGTAAGGAGGAAGTGCATAGCAAGCGACTTCTGAAACTAAGAGAAATAATAGAAACTGCTGACTGCCTGGACAGTCACCCAAAGTTCCTCTGTAGTGTTGGGGCATCCATCTTTGGCCTACAGGCCTAGAATATCTGACAGACTTTTCTGAAGCAGGAAATTGTGAAGGACTGTCCGACCCTGTCTTTGAAAGTTTGGCGGTCACTTTTTTGTGTGTCCTGCTAGTCCAGTTTGGACAGCATACTGTCAGCTGTCTGACCTCCTTTGAAGAATGTTGTCTTGACCATGAGCAGTAACACTTGCAAACAGCCCCCCTGAATGATGACACACATCTGTAATCCATTGAATGGCCAAAACCACCCACCTCACCTCTTGGGAATGGCTTCTACATCGTTTCCTGTAGATGTAACAGTCTTATTAAATAAGAAACGCAGAGCCAAATGCAGAGTTAAAAGCCCAAGAGGTCAGAGCAGTAGCTAAGAGCAGAGAAACCCTTTCTTACCCCTCGCTGCCGCTGCTGTCCTTCCTCTCCGAAGGAGACCTGCTTCCTGTGTATCTGTCTTTTTATTGACTTTCTGTTCTGCCTTCTCATTGGTTGTAAACCCAACCACATGACCTCCTTGTCACTACCTGTCTATACAGACCTCTAGGTCTCTATGGTTGCTATTGCAATTAAAGGGATTAAAGGCGTGTGTCTCCATGCTGGCTGTATCCTTGAACACACAGAGATCTGCCTGTCATGTGATCGGGATTAAAGGTGTACACCACCACTGTCTGGCTTCTGCTATGGCTTGCTATTAACTCTGACCCCCAGGCAAATCTCTTTATTAACATACAAATAAAATCACATTTCAGCACAAATGAAATATCACCATAGTTTCCTACTAACGTGGGGCACTGGCATCTTTAGGGGACCCTGAGTAATAGAGATAATGGTCAAGTCCTGGGGAATCCAGCTGTTGTCAGTCTGGTATGACAGGACAGTGCAAGGCTATCTGAAGTCCTGGATGGAGTAGTCCAAGAGGCTGGACCATCTTAACTGTCTTGAGATTGTCATGAGCAGTTTGTAGTCCAGAGCTGATCTTTGGATGGTGTTTGTCAGCTTAGCCACATAATTGCAATCCAGGTGGAATCACCGTTGTGGGGCCCATCATGCTTTGGAGACTTCAATGGTCACTGTAGGGAGTGTTTGCCATTCACTGTAGAAAACTTAAACATTTTAAATGTCACATGCAGCAGATCTTGGGGAGGCTAAAGGAACATAATCTCTGGGGGGTGGTGTCTATATGGTCGTCTTTCTGAGGGTGCTGTATGAGGTCTGAAAGGCTGTTGATATCCTGTGAGAGAGTGCTGTGCGGCACCGAGAGGCCACCCAGTGACATCTCTACCTTAGGGCTGTAGGAAGTTTCTGAGGTTTCCCTTAGTGTCTCTATTAAAAGACTCTTTGAAAACTCAGTGAAGACTCTGAACTTTGTCACTTTTGCATGTTGTAAGATGTATCGACTGTCAGAAGTCTCTTTGGGGGTCTTTGTTAGGGCTTCAGTGTGGAACTTGTGGGAGTATTTCTGTGTTTTTGAGAGTGTGTGAGTGATGTCTCTGTGAGGGTCTTAGTAGAGGTCTGTGTGTGGGTTTCTGTGTGCATGCCTGTGGAGGGCAGGGTAGACTTCTGAGAATCTCTTTGTATATGCCAGTAACAATCTTCCTGGAAGGGCTTTTGTGTGTCTCTGTGGCTTTCTCCCAGGGCCTTTACAGATATCATTAGTCACTACTGTCTGACTGTGTGGTTGTCTGCAAATGTCTGTGGACATCTGTGTGGAAGTGTGGGAGGGTCTGTGAAGATCTCAAGGACTCTAGAATGTCAATGTGGATTTCTGTCAGGCTTAAACAGTGTGTAGTTTTTGTGTTGGGGAAGACTGTGAAAGTGTCTCGTTGAATCTCTGGAAAGGATTTCGGAGGATCTCTTTCTGTGGATTTCTGCCAAGGACTCTGTAGCAACTTACTTCTGTTGGGTTCTGTGTGGAACTCTCTATGGAGACATTTGGGGATCTCTGTTTTGATCCCTGAAGGTCTCTAGGAGTGGTTTCTGGAATTCTGGGATGTTTCTCAGTGTGGATGTGTATCTGGGACTCTGTGGAGATCTCTTTGGGGGTCTGTCAGTGAGAATGACTGTAGAGGTCTCTGAGGTTCTCCAGGTCTAGGATATGTCCATTATAGTTGACAGGGCTGACAGTGGCATAAGCATTCCTGCTGCCGCCTGGTCTCCAGTTGTACCACTGTCTCCAGCACTTGTACCCTGAGGACTCCTGGGACCCACTCCTGAGTCTTTGCTGGACCCAAATGTGCCTCCTGGGTTCCTGAGAGGACCCAGAAGTGCCAGCCTCAGTGTCCTGGCTTCACTCTGGCTTCTGGGACTACTGTAGAGACTGCAGTCATTGATGGGGGCCAACTGAGAAGAGCCTGTGGGTTCCATATCCACTCCTAAAGAGCTGCTGAGTATCACATGTAGTCTCGGAAAGTGTGTTGGAACAGGCCCCATGTCCATGTCCTCTACCTTGGTGGGACCTTCTGAAACAAGGTTTTCTACCAGCTGGAGCTGTTGACTGCCTTCTGTGAGGAACAGTGCAGGGTACCCTGGGAATTGGCTGCTCTTATATGCAGTTAGACCACTTGTTTCAAAGAGAACAGAGACTGGGACAAGGAAACCTGGGGAGGAAGCCAAGTGAGGCCCAGGAAGGGACCCTTTTGGCCTGCCCAGAGATCCAAAGAGCACCTGCACTTTGGACAAGTCCCTTCCACTGTGTGAACCAACCTTGTGAGATGGCCTTTTCTGCTGCTCTCATGGGAAGGCAAGAGCTGGAGGCCTAGAATGAGGTGCTGTGTGGCCACAGTGTATCCCCTCAACCCTTTCAGGTGTCCTCCTTTCCCTTGGGAGTAGTGCTGGCAGTGTGTGTGTGTGTGCAAAGACCACCAGGCTGTGAGTGGCCTTTCCAGCAGCCCGTCTCTGGAATTCAGAAGGTAAGAACATGTAGCTTATTAGTCGTGCTGTTAGGAAGCTCACCTTCCACCCTTGCAGGATTTGTTTCAAATTGTTTTAAGCTAGCGGGCTCCTCCAGTCAGTGGTGGAGATCCTGGGGTGAGGCCAAGGTGAGTGGCTCAGACACTGATGTCAACGTCTGTACTGGGAGGGCTGGGGCTTCCCCTGCATGGAAACTTTTAGGGCATCTTCATATTACATGGCCTCCTACCTTGGCTCTAACCTTTTTATTTCCTCCCTTCCTCCTGAGGCTCATCATGCCCACAGTCAGATGGGTACTGTCTTTTCGTGACCAGAAGGAATGGCAAATGACCAGGAGTCATGAGACTGTCAGCCACCACTCTGCAGCTGCCACCTTCATGAAAAGTTGTCCATTTCATCCAGGCCACTGTTCTGGCATTGAAGGCAGCCATAGGACAGGGTGACACTGCTTTGTCATCCAGGCTGAGGTGGAAGGGCCTGGAGAACTCAGCTTGTTGGCAGCCAACATTGAGGTGAGCAGGGGGTCCCTAGGATCTCCAGGTCCTTTATTCCCAGAGGTCATGATTGTCCTGCTTTTCATTCAAGGATGCCACACAACCGTCCTCATCATTGTGCCTACTTTGTGACTTGTGAAGACATTGAGGTGGCTCTCTGTTGCCTCTGTACACAACTACACAAAGGACAGGTTAAAGAAAATGAGGAAGACATGATGAGCTGGCCCTTAGGGTAGGGTCCTACAGGGTTGACTTAAAGACTTCTTGTTTGGGTGGTTTTTTTGTTTTTATTTTATTTTTTTCTTCAGAGCTGAGGACCGAACCCAGGGCCTTGTGCTTGCCAGGCAAGCGCTCTACCACTGAGTTAAATCCCCAACCCCTTCTTGTTTGGGTCTTACAGGGTTGATTTAGCCCCCACCTTGGCAGGACAAAGGTCATGAGGTCTTGTGCTTTAGCGGCCTGTTGGGGTAGGAATACTCTGTTCACAACTCATCCTCAGCTTTATTTTGTGAGTGAAAAGGCTGTAGACAAATTTTAAAGGGTCTTATTAAAGAAAAAACATGGAGCCAAACACAGGGGTGAAAGCCTTAGAGATCAGGGAAATAGTGAGAGCCACCAACCACCTTATCTCACCAGCTCTGCAGCTCCCAAAAGTGAGTTACTTCCTGTCTACTCACGCCTTTATTGCCTTGCTGTTCTGCCCTCTCATTGGCTCTTAGCCCAGCTACCTCACTTCCTTGTCACTGCCTGTCTGTACAGACCTCCAGGTCTCTATGGTTGGTGCTGGGACTAAAGGAGTGTGTCACCATGCTTGGCTGTTCCCTAGTGTGTCCTTGAACACATAGAGACTCTGCTTGCCATGTGATTGGTTTAAGGGCATGTGCTACCACTGCCTGACTTTTGTGTTAATGGCTTGCTATTTCCTCTGATCTCCAGGCAAACTTTATTAACATACAAATAAAATATCACCACATAAGGCCTTGACTTTTTGAGGGGAATTCTCCTGTAGTTTGCCTTTGAATTCAAAACTGACATGTTAATTTTTTTTTTTAATCTATCCTGTCCCCAAACGTCTCTGTAATTAGGGAAGCCATACATCCTGCCTGGGACTTCTATATTCCTCCTTTTTGTTTGGAAATCTTGGGGACATTCCATTCTGTTGCCATGAAATGGTACCTACCTGTCCTAGGAGGTTAACTTGTTTGTAGATGGACTGGGAGGCCCTGGAAGCCAGGATATCTACAGCAAGTGGAATCTTGGGTGCACAGTCTTGAAAGAATTTTCCAGTTACTGAGCATTGAGGTGTGATCCTGAAAATAGTCCTAGAAGGGGATGGACTTTCACTGGGCTCCAGGGATTCTGAATCCCTTGGATGTTGATGGTTGATTTCAGAGTTGACCATCTTCCCAGCTTCCATGATGAGTACACAGTCACAGGACCGTTCCTCCTCTGCCTCCTCTAGTTCCCGGATGTCCCTGCTACTTGGTGACTGGGATGCCACATTGATCTTCAGAACTGACACCTTTTGGTAGATTATCTCTTAAAGCCACACCCTCACTCTCCTGTGACTCATAGGCACCCTTCACTAGGCCTAGATTTGGCTCTGGGTTGCTTATCCAAGATCTAAGAACCATATCACTGTGCCAGTCTCTGCCCACAGGATTTTGTGAGGTGGACAGAGAAGTCATATTGTCCTCCTCGACAGTTGTAGGGGCTTCAGAGGGCCCAGAGTTATCACTAGGTGGAGTCTCTCTCAGGAATCTGAGCTGGGAGGCAGAAGGAGAGTTCTGTGTGGAAAGAGATTCCATAGTGGAAGTTGTTTTCCTCACTTTCTCATCTGGCCTTTCTGAAAATGTTCTCCCAGGACACTGGCTGTTTTCACAATTTAGTCATCTCTAGAGTCCCAGAAGGACAAAGAAGAATTGGAGGGCTATGGAGAGGGCAAAGCTGTAGCCTTGTTCATGTTAAAAACATGTATAGACTCTTCCTCCTCTGCCTCCTCCAGTTCCCTGGTGTCCATGCTAGTTAGTGACTGGGATGCCACACTGATTTCCTTAACTGACACCCCATGGCGGATATCTCTTAAATACCCTTGACTAGGCCTGGATTTGGCTCTGGGTTGCCTGCCCAAGATCCAAGAACCACATCATGGTGCCAACTCTGCCCACAAGACTTTGTGAGGTGGACAGAGAAGTCATACTGTTCCCCTGGACAGTTGTAGGGGCCTCAGAGGGCTCAGAGTTGTCACTAGGTGGAGTCTCTCTCCAGATTTCAAACTGGAGGTCAGAAGGAGGGTTCTGTGTGGAAAGAGATTCCATAGTGGAAGTTGTTTTCCTCACTTTCTCCTTCTAGGCTGTTCGGAAAAGGTTCTCCCAAGACACTGGCTGTTTTCACAATGGAGTTCTCTCTAGAGTCCCAGAAGGACAAAGAAGAGTTGGAGGACTATGGAAAGGGCAATGCTGTAGCCCTTTATGTTGAAAACATGTATGATCTTGAGGCCTCTGAGGGGCAGTCCCCATCTGTGCCTCACCAGGCGTCTTGTAAGATGTGTTTCCAGCACCTTCTGAGTGCCAGGATCTGGGAAGGAAGACCCACTAGAAGTTTTATTGCAGGTGGTCCAATCACTCAAGGATGGATTTTTACAAGTTTCCATATTTGTCTTTAACTTTTCAGGAGGGACCAATGCATGGTCCAGATGTATCGTATTCCACGACAAATGCCCACCGGAACTTTACTGCCCTTAGTATGCCTCCATTTGCTACTTGAGTGTTTATTTGGGGTACCTTCCAGCGGCTCCTTGTTGGTCCCACTGGGGAAACACTTGGAGCATCACTTCTCAACTGTCTCACATGGCAACTTTCCTCCTCTGTCCAGAGACAGCCTCGAGAACTTTGCCTAGGTAACCTTCTGGGCTCCTGTACAGACCTTTCAGAGCTCTTCCCAGACCGTTTGTCAGGTCCTTCCGCAGGTGGCATGTCCCTGGACCCTGTGATGAGACACACTGTGCGTGAAGGCTGCTTTCATCTCCCAGTGCTGAGGAACATGAGGTTCTGTGATCAACTTCTGCCTGACCCATCCCTGGGACTTTGTCTAAAGACTTCCTCAGATCCAGAGACAGCCAGTTCTTGTGGGTCCATTGGTGTTGTTTGAATCTCTTTTTGAAGTGTCATTCCAGCTGCTCCTGGAGCTTGAGGTTAATGAAATCCCAGGGTAGATGAGCAAAAGACCCCTGGCCTTGGGAGGTGCAATTATTGGAAGTGAATTGATTAAAAGCTTCCTGTCCTTTTCAACGATGACCAGTAAATCACGCCTACTTTCTTGGTGCTTTTTCAAATGCTGGTCACTCCAGGTGTGGAACAGCAGGTGGAACGATAAATTGGCATCTTGAAAGCATAGGGCAAGAAGCCCCAAAATCCCTAATTGGAGGTGAATGGTGTGGTAGCTTTGGGAGAGAGGATGGGTCACAGCCCTGGGTTTTTATTCCAGCTGCTGGTTGGAATGGGAGATGGGACCCAGATAACTTTGGATTCAAAAGTGATGAAGGTAGGGCTTTGGAGAAGAGAGCTGTGGAGGTACTTTAGTCTAAACTTGTGTTGACATGCAAGCATTGAATAAGATGGAGGGGGCCTCTAGTGGGGACCCTGCCATGTTGACAGTGGCCACAAGGGACTCACTGTGAAGAAAGGGGAAGCCCCAGAAAAGCTGGCTGTTTTTCTCTTTCACATTGTTGTCCATGGCCTTTTAATAAAAGAACTGCTGATGACCTGAAACCGTCTCTGATTTGCAGGTTCTGATGGTGGCCTGCTGGCTGCTCCAGGACTGTAGCATGTTGTCCATACAGCCCAAGGCATGGGTGGTCTCATCTTTCTTTGCCTTTCCCCTTTCAAACTTCCAAATTTCCAAACGTCGACACTATTACTAATCTGAAGTTCCAAATTTCGACATTATTACTAACCTGAATTTCCAGCCTATACTAGATATCAGGGTTGATGAAAGAGGGTTCTCCAGCCTCTATCTGCCTGTGTGTGAGGCCTATCCAGAATGAGGCCTCCTGGAGGCTGAGACATGGAAGATCTTACATGGACTTACTGTGTGATGAGTTGGCATGGCACCAGGTTGTGGCAGCTACCTGGTACCAGCAGGGGCCTGAGGTAGGCCTCCCAGAGTGGTCAAGGCGTATTAAAGCAGAGAGAGGGAACTATTTTCAGTTAGTTTGGGGCTAATGCATTCTTACCTTTTGGGGGGTGGTCTTCTCTGCTTGTGGAGGTGAGGGTGAGATAAGATTGAGAAGGAATAATATGTGGAAGAGCTGAAGCCCACACACAAAGGCAAGGATCATGTCCATTGCCCAAGTAGTGAAGCTGGGGGTCAGCCATGAAGTGCAGTCAGCCAGGCAGAATCAAGTTTTTCAAGAAGAGAGAGAAGATTCTCCATCATATAGTGTCGTTCTCCAAGAGTTCTCTCTGGGAGTTGGCAGCTGGACCCAGGCTGGCATCACAGAACCCCTGTCACAAAGGGCTCCTGAGTGGGGGAGGGGAGGTAGGAAGAGGTGACAAGACAGTAACTCTCCATTCTCCAGCCTTCACATGTTCCCCATCCTCCAGAGTCTTCAGTTGCTGTAATCAACTCCACCTGCACACTCTGTCAGAAGTAGTGGCTTGTCCATGTTCTGTTCCTCCCCTACCCCCACAGAGAGGCTTGTCCATGTTCTGTTCCTCCCCTACCCCCACAGAGAGGCTTGTCCATGTTCTGTTCCTCCCCTACCCCCACAGAGAGGCTTGTCCATGTTCTGTTCCTCCCCTACCCCCACAGAGAGGCTTGTCCATGTTCTGTTCCTCCCCTACCCCCACAGAGAGGCTTGTCCATGTTCTGTTCCTCCCCTACCCCCACAGAGAGGCTTGTCCATGTTCTGTTCCTCCCCTACCCCCACAGAGAGGCTTGTCCATGTTCTGTTCCTCCCCTACCCCCACAGAGAGGCTTGTCCATGTTCTGTTCCTCCCCTACCCCCACAGAGAGGCTTGTCCTCGTTCCTTGGGCTTTTGAAACCTCCAAGCCACCTCCAGTGGCTTACCTCCTCCAAAAGGCCACACCTCCTGATCCCTCCCAAACAGTTCCACCAACTGGAGACCAAGCACTCAAACATATGAGCCTCTGGGGGTTTATTCAAAGCACCACCTTCCACTCTCTGGCCCTCCATAGGCTTGTAGCGATACTGTAGCTTTGTATTCCCATTCCAAATGGGAGACTGGACCAAAGCAAGACCAAAACCCAGCAGGGTAAACTCCAAACTCTGCATCTTCATGTCTGATATCAAAGGTCTCCCAATTCAGATCTCCCAGTCCTTTCAGCTTTGTTGACTACAACATCTTTCTTTCCCTTGGGCTGGTTCCACTCCCTGTTATCAGATTTCCTTGGCAGGTATCCTGTGACTGGCATCTCCAACATCTTTAGATCTCCAATAAAATCCAGGATTCACCTTCACAGCTTCACGGATTGGCCTCTCATTGGCCTCCATGCAGAGACACTCCTGATATATGTCTGGCCTCAGCAGCTTTCCTTAACCACAGAGGATGATACCACAACCCCTTTGCTTGTGTTTCCTTCCTGACTCTATAGCCATCACCATTTGACCAAAGTTGCCAAGCTTTGCTGCCTGTTTAGGATGAAATCTGAAACTGGACCCTTCTTGAATTGTATTGACATAAGATTTGATTTAATTCATTTTTGCTCTTTAGGGACAAGTCATTCCTTAAGGCCTTTTCTTCTCACAAGTTGCAAGATAGCTGGGTGAGGTCTTGCCCTGAGGGTACCACTCACTTTATTGTATTTCTCTTTATCTTTTGAAAAGTCCAAAGCTTTTCAATTTAGCTTCAGGCAGATTCTTTGGACAAGGACAGAAGATGGCCTTTTTTTTTTTTTTGCCAAAATATCACAAGAACTGTCTCTAGCCCCTCTAGAACTAATATCGTTCCCCTCTGGAGTCTCTTCATCTGGGCCTCTGTAGTCCACATTGCTCTCAGCACTGCATTGACTTCTCAGATGGTGGCTCCCTGACCATCACAGTGGTGAGCAGGGCAGCAGACAGGCAAGCATGGTGCTGAATTGGTAGCTGAGAGTTTACATTTGATCCACAAGCAAGAGGCAGAGGGGAGCAGCACACTGGGAGTGGTGTGGGCTATTGAAACTACCAAGCCCACCCCCAATGGCATACCTCTTCCAACAAGGCCACACCTCCTAGTCCTTCCTAAACATTTCTACCAACTGGGGACCAAGCATTCAAATACATGAGCTTATGAGGGCTGTTCTCATTCAAACCATCACAACAGTGGAATTTTTTATACTGAATCTAAAGTAGGGAAGAGCTGACATCATCATAGTGTTGAGTTTTCTTATCTATGGGAACATGAAGCAGTTTACCCTGACTCCTCAGTCCCAATTTTGTGCTTTTCCTCATACGGATCCTCTGTGTATTTTTAGATTTTTATTTGAATACCTAATTTGGGGGCTAGTAAGATTTATATTTTCAATTTATGTATCTCATGTGTTCATAGAAGGAGGAGACTACTTTCTGTATAATAAACCTAGAAGAACTACAAGATACATGATGTATATTTTACCTGCTCAAACATAAAACAAAAAGTCATCTTTGGCTGACTTGTGTACTATCACAATCTATATTTGTATTAATTCAGATATGTATGTTACCTTTAAAAGTTTATGTATTTTTAGAGCTAGGGAACCAATAAAAATGGATGGTCCAGGTGATCCACGATCCAGAACAGGTCCAAGGCTGCTGGCTGGGATGATACAGTCTCACAGATTATTCCAGCCAAGACTTAACAATTATTCTGATTTTTCTCAAGGTCTCCCAAAGATGCCCATGCCCCCAGACAGCAGGAAGTAGTCTAGAGAAAACAACATCCACATTCCCAAAACAAGGATTAGGAATGTTTGTTATTATTTAATGGGGGTTGTTTACAAATTGTTATTGGTCTTAGAAAAAAAAAGGCTAAACAATAGAGTTAAATTCAAAGATCTCTTTCTAAAGGAAAAAGGTGGATAAGAATGATAGGAAAAAGGGTAGATTATTGAATCTACTTTAGTAAAAAAAACCCAACTGTTAATCTCAAAATATTTTACATTGGTATGGATTTTGGTTTATTGATACAAATTTAATTTTTTATACTGTTTTTACTCTTGTTTGGGGTAGTGTACTTCTATAGCTCATTTAAAAATATAATGTATATTTAAGAAATACAGGTTAGTAGTTAGTCATCTACAACAATCAAACTTGTAATCATATTACATATGTTTTCAAGGTTAAACAGATATATTTAGATAGATAGTCTTCAAAAACTTCAAATATCTACAGAATATGGCATTTAAAATGTTTTAATAAATAAGGCTTTTCTTGACAGTGAAACATATCTGCTCCTGGCAGCACCAATCTACTTCAGAAAAGGATAGGGGCATCAAAGAACCTCCATTTGCTTTCTTTATGGCAAAAGCTAGCCATTTGGGCAAAGAAACTACCCTTGCCTCAATTGCTGACAGTATACTCTCCAAACTGGACAAGCAGGACACAAAAAAACATGACTGCCAAACTTTGCTAAAACAAGGCAGAGCAGTCCTTCAAAATTCCCTGCTTCTCAGAAATGTCTATCATATATACCAGGCTTGTAGGCCAAGGTTGGTTGCCCCAATGTTACAGAACTTTGGGTTACTGTCTAGGCAGCCAGATGTCCCTGTCATTAGGTAACATTTGACCCTTTTGGAATCTTTGATGGAGTTAAAAACTAAAGTTTTTCTTTAGTTATGACTTAAAGTTTTCCTTAGTTATGATAAAAGGTAAATTAGATGGACAACTTTAGACTCACAAAGATAAGATAGATAATAGAGTGTTTCTCTAATTTTGCCAAATACAAATGGACTGGATATTGTAACTGTAATTCTTAATAACTTTTGTTGCATGTAATTTTACTATGTTAATGTTAAAACTTTCATTTTTAATTAGACAAAAAAGGGGAAATGCTGTGGAACAATCTTTGTACACTGTAAACATATATTGCTCTCATTGTTAATAAAAAGCTGATTGGCCCATAGCTAGGCAGGATTTTCAGGGCAGAGAGAATTCTGGGAAGGAGGAGGGTGGAGTCAGAGGAGTCTTGAGCAGATGCAGAGGAACACGATGTGTAGAAAATGACGTAACAAGCCATGAGCCACGTGGTAGAACTTAGTAGATAAGAAGTATGGTTTAATGTAAAATGTAAGAGTTAGTTAGTAACCAGTCTGAGCTATCGGCCAAACATTTATAATGAATAATAAGTCTCTGAATGGTTATTTGGGAGAAGCTGCTGAGACACAAAGAAACTCTGCCTACAAAGCTCCTTCTCCTTGTTGCAATGATTTACTTCCAATGCTGTGGTGCAGAGGCTGCATGCATGGTAGAAGTTGTCTGCCCTGAAAACTGCACACATTGCTTTAGCTCTCCCACATGTCTTATTTAACTTCTGCTCAGTGTGTGAGCTCTGAACAGGTTGATAACACACATTCCCAAATCATTATTACATCCTCAGATTGGAAACTTTTATTTAGTTCAGATGTAAGATTTCTTCAGTCAAAAGAGATGGAAGGGTGATTAACCTTAAAAGGCAGCTTGAGGGTGTTTGGATTCAGGCAGGGGTCTGACTTCTTGTAGTTGTAGCCACTCTGCCTTGTGTAGTTCGCCCCCTAGTGGTCTTCAGAGTGAGCATTCAGATGTGCACGTTTCCTTAGAACTGCCACCAATTATCTAATTCATACTGACTTTTATTTCTAATAATGAAAATTGGTGCCCTTCGATCTATGCTGAAGGCTTTGCTCTGTAATTTGTCCATGTTTTTCCTTTTTGAAACACCATTTTCTCCAGAGGCAGAGGAAAATCTCCATTAAGAAGCCCAAGGATGGGACATAGAAGATTAATCCCTAACATTTATATAAAGGAAAGAAGCTAATTTAGGAAAGAAATTTGGTGACTGTAAACTATCATAAATGTAATCAAGCTGGTATTTAGTGCATTCTCTTGAACCTTAAATCATGTCACAATGGGGATTTCATTAGAAATATGCATAAATCTTACAATTTAAACCATTTAAAATTTACATTTACTTATTTTTCTGTGGGGGGAGGGGCACATGTCTGTGCCACAGTGCACATGTGGAAGCCAGAGGACAACTTGGGAAGTCCATTCTCTCCTGATACCACATGAGTCCCAGGGATTGAAGTCAGGTCCTCTCATCTATCCAGGTTTTAACCACCTTAACTAAACAATTCAGAGGCAACAGGCACCTTCACAACATTATTGACACCAACAGGAATCCTCCACTCTTCACCATTCCCCCAAACTCCCTGCAGACTCTATTGCACTTTCTGACTCTCTGAAATTGTCTACTCTAAAGCAGGTGCAGCCTTGTGGGGCCAAGACTTTGGTCATACCATGTGCTGAGAGATGGTCTGCAATGTGTATTGAGTTGAAGAACCTTTAGTAGGTGTCCACCAAGAACTGGGTGTAGGTGGAGACAACGTCTCACATTTTGCAATGGAAGGGTTTTATACTGAGTGATGAGTGTATGGGGTTGGGGAAAATAGCTGACTTAAAAAAAATATACTACTAGGACTGAAGTTCCTGGAATGTTTGGTAACAACATATGAGGAGCTGCCAGACTTTGGTGCACAGTGGAGGCACCATTTCCATTCCCACTAGCAAAGAAAAGATTCCCTTTTCTCTCCATTCTCCCCAGCATTTATTATTACCTGTCCTTTATATAATTGCTCTCCTAGTGGATATGACCCATTGTGGTAAGCTTATTTTCTTCTTGATTTTAAAGCAAGCACACCACACATTTATAAAAACATTTAAGCTTTATTTTATGAGAATAAATATTTGCCCGCATTTATGTACGTGTACCATGTGGGTGCAGGACTTCCTGAGACCAGAAGATGGCATCAGATCCCCTGAAGGTGGAGTTACAGGTGCATGCTTGTGAGCTGCTTGATATGGGTGCTGGGGACTGACCTGGTCCTCTGCAAGTGCAGCACATGTTCTTATCGGAGGGAGAAGTGGTTTTGAGATAGAGTTTCTCTGTATAGCCCTGGATGTTCTGGATCTCCTCTCTGTCTCTCTGTCTGTCTCTGTCTGTCTCTCTCTGTCTCTGTCTCTCTCTGTCTCTGTCTCTCTCTGTCTCTGTCTCATCTCTGTCTCTGTGTGTGTGTGTGTGTGTATCAGGCTGGCCAGGAACTCACAGAGATCCACCTGCCTCTGCCTCCCAAGCACTGGGGATAAAGGTGTGCAGCACCACCTCCAGTGGCCACATTTGCCACATTTGTTCTTAACTGCTGAGCCATCTCTCATCTCCATTCAACTCTTTCTGTGTAACCCTGGCAAATTTTTCCTAAATGTTCTCTTTAGTAAACAAAATCTCTCAATCTATACATTTTTAAAAAATTGAGATGAATAGACTTAACATTCTTCGGACACCAAATGATTTTCTGAAGTCTTGCCTTTCAGCTTATTCCAAGAATTACTTTTGTGTTGAGATTAGATTATTGACTTTTCATGAAAATAAAATATTCTTAAGGACACTCAACTTGCTTATCTCTCCTTACCCATAAAGAAATACACCACTTTGTACACCTCACTCTCATCACAAGGGGCAGCCAGAGCTGCAAGGTGCTGGGGATGGGATATCCTGGCATAGAAGACAAGAGAGCCAAGCTCTGAGCAAGCAGAGCTGGGAGGACCTCGCAGGAGCTCGGCTACACCAGGTGGATGTGGGTGCCTGGCCGGATCCATCCTCAGGGTACTCATTCTGAGGTCTTTGTAGATCTGGGGGGCAGCGGTGGGGGAGAAAGCTGCTAAGCACAGTGGATCACAGAAGAACTTAGAGCTGGAAGTTATTAGATACCTACAAAGGGAACTGTGGGAGTGTTACTAAAAATGAAGCATTAACAGAATCATGGTCAGCCAGGGTGGCTTGGTCTAAAGAACACAAAGCGTGTTTTGTCTTTCTGTGAGCACAATCCCAGACTTTTGTACATTCATGAGAACACTCTAAATCTTAACTTGGCCCAGAGACCACAGAAGGACGGGAGCAGCCTGGTCTTGGGGACCGAAGAGCTTGCAGAGTTCACTTGTATTTGGGTGTGGATGGACTTTGTAACTGTGTCAAGAAAGGACCTAAATTGTCCCTGGCCCTCTGTGCTTCTTCATGCTTTTGGTGCAAGCATTCTGCTTGCTGCCCTGTGGAGCCCACCACAACCCTGTACTGTTCATACACAGGCAGGCACAGCTTCAGGGCTGGAGAAAAGCCTGAACTCTCCCGACTTGTTCAGGAAGATGAACCCCTCTCGTGGTCCATGGCTGTGCTGAAAAGAAACTGGCCAACCATTCAGAGTCCTCTGAATGTACGTGTAGGCTGCAATCTATGATTTGTTCTGCTGCTGAATTTCCTGGGTTCATAAGTTCTGGGCTAGCTCAGGTATAGCACGGATCCTGATTGGTCTTAAGAAAAACCCAGATCCAGATATCAGGGTAAGGGCTGAAAGATCAGAGAGACAAAGGAACAAGTTACAGCCACTTCTCACCTCCAACTCCTCAGCCTGAAGGACTGACTCCTCTCTCCTCCTGATTTACATTCCTGTCTCCACTCAGCCATATCACTTCCTGTCTCTACCTCTTTAGTGCTGGGATTGAAGGCATGTGTGCTTCCCAAATACTGGGATCAAAGGCATGGGATCCCAAATGCTGGGATTAAAGGTGTGCGGCACCACTCCATGGCCTCTGTGGCTAACTAGTGGCTGGCTTTGCCCTCTCATCTTCAGGCAAGCTTTATTTGTTAGAGCATACACAAAATATCACCACACACAGGGTGATGCTAGGCAACACATGTGGTAGTCCTCAGATGTGTTGGTCTAGCAAGTAAGTTCTGGAAGTTTCATTCAGGCCAGAATAAGCATCACAGGGCTGTTGTTCCCTTGAAGGCTTTTAGAGAGTCCCCTGTGTCACTCTTCTGTGCCCCCATCCTGCTTAAAGACTTTTAAAGGAAGGACTTGTAGGAGGGAGGACACCATAGATTGATTTTCAAGAAAATGTACATGACCAGGTTAGAAACTGCCCTTGCTCTACTATCTAGATTTAGCTTGGGGGCAACTCTGTGGCCCCAGAAAGTTTGCTACGATGGGTAGAACACTTCAGCCAAGTGGCTCTTCTGCCCAGCCGTCACTGCAGCATTGCTGTGATGGCCGAGTGACTCTGTGAGTCGCTTCTAATCAAGACCCTCTTCTCCTTCAGCTGACACTGCCTTGTGTTTTCGACAGGATTCTAACCCAGCTTTGAGGGACATCTCCATGAACCCTGAGGTCTGCTGGATGTGTCGCCTAGCATCTCCCCATGCTAGCTCAGAACTGAAACAGGAAGGCTTTCACAGCAGGTGTGTCAGTGACTGTGGGAGCCCACAACTGACTCAGTTTCCCAGTTTGAATCTGAAGTGTATTCTGAGTCAATAGAGTTCAAGCTTGTTTGCTCCAGGGCTGTGAAAAAGTCCTGATTAGCCCACGGGAAGGAACACACTATCTAGATGCAGGCTGCTGATGCCAGCCAGAGGTGCATCAAGATAGAAAATGTAACTGCCTGCTCCTTGACGCAAGGCAGGGTAGATAGTGGTTGAATGCCTGTGGTGTGCACTGCTCTACCTCTGTCCTTCAAAATTGTGTATAAACTGGCTGTGAAATAAACTTGGGGCTGTCCAGCATTGACTGACAGCCCTCTCAACTCTTTTCTGTCTTCTTCATTGTCTCTTCCATCCACACGCCTCTACCCAGCTACCCAGCTGACTGTCAGGAGGCTCCAACAGGTGACCTCCCAGTCCTGCTCCAGGGCTTTACAAGGTTCCCATGGTGGCTTAGTTATCTTGACTGCTGCTCCCACTCCTGACTCTGATCTAGTTAGATTTTGATGAGAGATTAATACTTTTTGCTAAATTGGTTATTTCATTTTTTTCAAAGTCAAGGAAAATGAGGAGGAACTTGACACTAAACCAGATCCCTGGATCCTGCCACAAAGCATTTGTGATTTTTGTCAGGAAATTAAAAATGGTCAGCCCTAAATGATTAGTTGTAGCAATGAACTGGCAGGTCACAACAACCTGTAGTTGCTGGGCTTCTAGTAAAAAGTAAGTGAGGGATCCCCACTGAAAAGTGCAGCATCAAAGTCTTTCCCAGGAGAGAAGTTAAGAGCTGCTGTTTCTCAGTTGAAATTTCAGAAGACTGATATTGGCTGTTTTTAGTGGTGCTCTTACCATGCGAGGAAAATTTACAAAAAACAACAGAATTCCACTGACAAGAGTTTTATTAAGACAAGGAGAAAGGGATAGATGTGATCAGGCCTGTGGAAGGACATGTGTGAGAAGGGGGTGGGGAACATGGGCCCTGTCATTTTAAGGCCCAGCTGGCACCTGCACACACAGGCTCATGTGGGTATTCCACGCATGCACATAGATCACATGGTCATGCTGCATGATTACATGACCACGTAGCCATGGGCATGGGTTACATAGGACGTATGACCCGGAAATGACTAAGTGTCCTGCTGGGCATGTGTGTCTTTGGGGGCGTGGTTGGAATTCCTATCAGATATGTGTAGCTAGAGTTTTCCTGCCTGGCCCACAGTCAGGACAAATCTCTCTCACCTGCCAGTCACACAGTCGCTCAGACCCAACCAAGTAAACACAAAGACTTATATTGCTTACAAACTGTATGGCCGTGGCAGGCTTCTTGCTAACTGTTCTTATAGCTTAAATTAATCCATTTCCACAAATCTGTACCCTGCCATGCGGCTCGTGGCTTACCAGAGTCTTCACATGCTGTTTGTCATTGTGACGGCTGGCAGTGTCTCTGACTCAGCCTTCCACTTACTAGCTTTATTCTCCTCCTCGTCCCGCCTATACTTCCTGCCTGACCACTGGCCAATCAGTGATTTGTTTATTGACCAATCAGCAACACACTTGACATACAGACCATCCCACAGCAGATATGAGATACACTGTTTCATGCCTTTACTCTCTAGTCTATGTGCCCTGAAATCTAGGAAGGTACCCCCTCCTCTAACACTGGGTACCTAAGTTTTTAGAAACTCAGCCAGAACTAAGCTCAGAGGCAGTCACTATAGCTGCCTATGGACACAGGGCACACTCAAACACGACACCGAAAGCAGACCATAGACATGACCACATGCAATGTAACTTAGTGTGTTGGTATATTGTTAGTACTTACAGAGTCATAGGTGAAGAGGGACTTACAGGAGCATGGATGACTCAAAGGGAGCTACAACTGCCAAGTAGCCTACCCCAGCATGGTGGTGGCCACTCAGAAAAGCTGCATCTCTGGCGCTCCCTGCTGGATCTGCAGGTGGTTTTACAGTCAGAGTTTCTCTTCCCAGCAGTTGTTCCTTCCTGTGTAACCTTGGGGGACTTTAAGTCTTGTAAGTTTCAGGAGCTTTTCTGAGCCTCCTGAATTTGATTCACTTCCTGAGTCTTAAGGAATCTCCCTCCAGGAAGGAGACTTTCCATTTGGATGAGATGCTGTGCACCACATAGGTTAACCTGTAGCCCTAGGTGTGTGGGTAACAAAGATGAAATGAAGCTTTGGAACCAGAGGGAGCTCACTTGTGTGTTCCTAACTTGTGAAGGGTTAATTCAACAAGAGTGCTTTTAAATCAGACCCATTTCCTCCTTCCCAGGGACCCATGGATGGATTAGCTTTTGTTGGCATGTGGATAGGTTTTTACATGCTACAAAATATCTCTGTGAAATCTGTCTGTCTGTTTATCTGTCTGTAATATCTGTTTCTATGCCTTTGAATATATCTAGATCTGAATACTTCTGAGAGGCATAAGACCAAATGTAATTTTTTTCCAAAATATAGATACCTTTTTCCAGTTTGCATTCTACTGAAAGAATCACATGCATTAAATATCTTTTGTCCAGCTGAGTTTAGTGGCTCACTCCTTTAATCCCAGCAATTTGGAGGCAGAGGCAGGCAGATCCCTCTGAGTTGGATACCAGCCTGGTCTACAGAGTGAGTTCCAGGACAGCCAGACAGCCAGGGCTACACAGAGAAACCCTGTTTCAAAGTAACAAAACAACACAAAGAAACTAGAAGAAAGCAAAAAAAAAAAAAAAAAAAAAAAAGGAAAATGTCTTTTGTCATGTGTAAAGAAAGTCACACAATTGCAGTGTCAACCTGCCCTGTGGCCATGAGGTTAAGTCTCCAAGGATCAAAGGATGCAATGACCTGCATGGGGGGCAAAGGCACTCCAGGCATTTGAGTTCAATAATAGTGCAAACAATGCCCTTATAGTTTTTATTATTAAAGCAAGTAAAAATGAAGTGATGTTTGCAGTCAAATATAAGTAAAACCAGGCAATACATCTGGTTAGGTCTTATCACCTTTGGCCATGTGAAAAGAGGCAAGAATATTCTCCTAGGCCTTTGCCTCTCCCACAGAGATAATGTGGACATGCCGGGGCATTCTCTTCATGTCCTTGCGTTCAAGTACATTCACTTCAGTTTGTGCAATTCTTTCTAGAATGCCACCTCCTGGGAAGATGTTTAACTGAAACACAAAATATTTTACATTTAAAGTAGTTCAGAATTAGCAAATGGGGCCTTGAGAAATAACTCAGTGGTTAAGAGCACTGGCTGCTCTTTTTGAGGACCTGGATTTGATTCCTAACATCCACATTGGCTGCCTCACAACTACCTATATCTTCAGGTCTGGATGGAGGAGTATGGGGGAGACTATGACACCGATGCCCTCTTCTGGATTCTGTGGTTACTGCACACATTTGTGTGTACCCAGGCATTAATGAAGCAAAGCACCCACACACATAGTATAAAAATGATAAATATTTAAAAATAAACTAGAATATAAATGAATTTATTCATTGCCTAATTGTCAAATTATATATTTTCATGTAAATTATGTTTATAATTGTATAAACATTGTAAATGTTTAAATTGATTTTGACACATTAAATATTTTTTGGTGAAATCACTTAAAATCTGCACTTAGCAATTCTCATATGCATGCTAAGCTGTTATTAACTAGTCACTATGTCGTATAATGTATACATCAAACTTACTCCTCCTGTCCAGGTAAAATTCTGTATCACTTAATTAACACCTCAGCCTCCTACACACACCCTTAGATAACCACCTTTCCACTCTGACTCTGTGTGCTCAGCTCATTAAGCTTTTATTCAGGAGACCATGTAGCATCTGTCTTTCTGGGCCCGACTTATGTCACCTGGTATAACATCCTTTAAGGTAATTCAGGTTATCACAAACAGCAGAGTTCCAGAATTGATTCTTTAAGATTGAGCTTTGTTCAGAGAGCCACTGACCTGAGACACACAAAGTTGGAGAGAGCAAACCTCCAGTGATTGTTTCCTTTACTGATGTTGCAAGGAAAACATCTGAAACCAGAGTTCACACATGTAGAGAACAGTGTTACTAGATTTCAGAGTCAAACACCTGTGACAGAATGAAGTGATGCAATCTGTACTATAGTTCATGGCTAAGGAAACACAATGTTGGTTTTCACTGCATATGAATGAATTCTGGTCACAATACTGTGCTAGTCTTTGTCTTAGTGAACGGCAGCTTGTGGTGATATTTTGTTTGTGTTCTGACAAAGCTTGCCTGGAGATCAGAGAGCAGAGCTAGCCAGTAGTTAACCATAGAGTCCAGGCACTGGTGGCACACACCTTTAATTCCAGCACTTGGAAGGAGGAAACAGGAAGTGATATGGCTGGGCAGAGAGAGGAAGTGATAAGGTGGGACAGAGACAGGAGCATGGCCCATTTCACTTGAGAATTTGTGGAGGTAAGAGGTGACTCTGGCTGGCTGCTCCTTTGTCTCTCTGGTCTTTTAGCATTTACCCTGATATCTGTCTTCATGTTTTTACTATTAAGGCCCACTAGAATTCACACTACATCTGGCGTACAAGTTTGCGGCATTAATTCACAAAAAAAGCCACTTACCTGTAGCATTGCAGCCATCGGCACAGGCTGGAGCTATGTGTGGATGGAGTTACTACCCCACCACTGTTTTTTGATAGTGGGTTCCCTCTCCCAGTGGGTTGTGGGCTTGCTTTCTCTGAGCCCCATCCTTGGGCTGCTGCCAAATTCAGTATCTACACTGAAAACCACTTAGATTTCCACCATTCAGCATAGCAGCAGTCAGCCTCACATCTTCATCATCATTGTTGGCAGATTTGGTGAGCCAATTGGGAATTCTTTAAGGGAGGAATTAGTTAAAAGGGAGAGCTTTTTTCCATATTAAAAAAAAGGGGGAAACATTTTTACAATGGAGGGAGTTAGGTCTCTGTATGATAATATACTAGATGGTTTGAAAATGGAACAGTTAAATGAGAAGATAATTAATTTAGATGTGATTTACATGATATGAATTATACATATCTGATAATTTTTGTTTTATCACTAAAAAGTTGGTTAATATGAATACTAAGATACAAGTTTTAGAAAAACTTATTAAAACAGATCATAGAGATAAGACACAGACTGAAGAATTATAGGAGAACCAATCTCAGCATTGCATTATAAAGTTACAGAGAAACAGCCTAAGGCTTTCAAAGAGCCAGCCTTAATTTACGCAATAACCTTAGAGGAACTGCCAAATGATAGATATCCCCAAGGCTGTGTAAGAGCTGAATGGATTCCTGTGCAAATGTTAGATTTAAGGAGATTCAAGGAAGCAATAACTCATATGGCATGCATTCACCTTTTGTGAAGCAAATGTTAAATGTGTGGTCAATTTGTATTAGAATTATCCCTTAAGACTGGAGAGATTTGGTTACAGCAGTCTTGGAGGCTGGTCCTCAATTACAATGGAGGGCCTAGTGGAAAGATGAGGCTAAGACCATTGAACAACAAAGTAGGGCTAGAGGTATGGAAATCTCCTAACACCAACTTCTTGGAGAGGGAGATTATACTGATGTACAAAGGCAATCTCTATATGATGATCACACCCTGGTTTTATGCTGCACAGCAGCAGCTTTGAATGATTGGGACAGAATTGAAGAAGTAGGAAAGAAAACTGAGTCATTTACTAAAGGTATAAAGGGCCCTAAAGAAACCTTCCCTGATTTCTTACAAAGACTGACTTCAGCAGTAAATAGAATAATACCAAATTCAGAAGCTAGACAAATAATAATTAAATCTCTGGCTTTTAAAAATGCTAATGCACAATGCAAAAGGGTGATTAGGCCATTAAAGGCAAGGTCAGCACTCTTAGAGGAATGAATCTGAGATACAATCAATATTGAATCTCATAATCTTGATGATGCTTGAATAGAAAAGGTGAATTCCAGAGGTTGAGAGAAAAAGCAAAATGTCAGGTGTCTCAATTGTGGCAAACAAGATTAACTGAAAAGGGTCTGTAAACAGGGCATTCCTAGAAACAATGTTTTTTCTAAGAATAATCCAAACAGAACACCCCTCCCTTCTGAAGTATGCAGAAGATGTGTCAAAGGCAGACATTGAACTAATAAATGAAGATCAACAAGGGACACTCAAAGTAACCCTTTGCTATTTGGGAATGCCTTGAGGGGCCTCTCACAGGCCCCTATTTCAAATTCAGTTCAGTTGTTTCCTGTCACCATGGAAGAAACTCATTCCCAGAGCAATTAAAGGATTTGATGCTTATTGTAAAAAAAATACTGTTCTGGATGATAGAACAGCTATAGAAGAGAGAAAAAATTTCAGGAGAAACCATAAAACAAATATTTTGGCAAACTTTTATAAATGAACAAAGACCAAAATTAAAAATATGAATTAATGACCTTGTCATTGAAGGTCTTGTAGACACAGATGTGGATGTAACAATATTTACTCCACAATCTTGTCATCCAAATTGACCTCTTCAGAAGGTAAATTTTCAGATTTTAGGGACTGGAACATTATCTCAGGTAAAACAGAGCACAAGATCAGTAGAATGTATATGGCCAGAAGGACACAGAGAAAAATTAAAGCCATATATTGCTAATATTGCAATGAATTTATGGGGATGTGATTTGTTATAGTAATGGAATACCCAGATTAGCATTATTCCAATCTCAGAAGCAAACCATAAACTAATGTATGTTTCTAGGAAATATAGTAAAAGGTATTATAAAGAATAGTTGTCAACCATTCAGTTCGTATAAGAACTAGGCATAACAGCTTCTGATCTTTCAGTGACACCAACTTTGAAACTCTACCTTTAAAATGGTTCACCGACAAACCTGTATGGGTTGAGCAATGGCCTTTAACATTAGAGAAATTACAGGCCTTAGAACAGCTGGCACAGGAGCAGCTAAATGCTCAGCATATTGAAGAATCAACCAATCCTTAGAATTCTCTTGTATTTGTTATTAAAAAGAAATTTGGAAAATGGAGAATGATAACAGATGTAAGATAAGTTAACAAGGTGATTCAGCCAATGGACTCTCTACAGTCTGGTATTCTTTTGCCCTCTCTATTATCTAAGTTATGCCTCTTATAGTTATCAATTTAAAAGACTGTTTCTTCACTATACCTTTAGAAGAAAAAGAGAGAAAAATTGCTTTCACAGTACATACTTATAATAATTCTCATCCTGTTAAGAGATATCAATGAAAGGTTCTCCCACAGGGAATGTTAAATAACCCTACCCTGTGCCAATATTTTGTATGACAGCCATTGGAAACTATACATAAGCCATTTCTTCAATCTATACTTTACCATTATATGGATGATATTTTCTAGCTGGCTCAAATGTAGATACTTTAGAAAGAATGTTTGCAGAAGTAAAGAAAAATTTGCCTTTTGGGGATTACAAATTGCTCCTGAAAAAATACAAAAAGGAGATTCTATTAATTATTTAGGATATATAATAGGTCTACAAAATTTGGACCCCAAAATGTACAAATCAGGAAAGAATGGTTGTGGACTCTTAATGACTTTCAAAGATTGCTAGGAGACATTGCCAATCTATGGCCCTCTATTGGGGTAAAAAATGATAAACTGAGTAATTTGTTTTGAACCTTAAAACATAACAAGGACTTAAATAGTTTAAGAGAATTACCAGCTGAAGCTGAGAGAGAACTGGCTTTGGTGGAAAAGGAATTACAGGATGCACATGTGGACTGTTTGGATCCGGAACTTGATTGCATTCTGGTTATTTTACCCTCTACACATTCTCCTACAGGAATTTTAATGCAGAGGGAAGATATTATCTTGGAATGGATATTTTTTACCACATAAACAGAGTAAAAAACTAAAAACTGCCGGGCGGTGGTGGCGCACACCTTTAATCCCAGCACTCGGGAAGCAGAGCCAGGTGGATCTCTGTGAGTTTGAGGCCAGCCTGGGCTACCAAGTGAGTCCCAGGAAAGGCGCAAAGCTACACAGAGAAACCCTGTCTCGAAACACCAAAAAAAACCAAAAAAAAAAAAAAAAAAACCTAAAAACTTATATGGAAAAAGTCTCTGAGTTGATTCTAAAAGGAAAGTTGAGACTTAGTCAGTTAGAAGGAATAGACCCAGCAGAAATTGTAGCACCTTTTACTAATGTTTGAATTGACTCATTATGGGCAGAAGATGAGCAAAGAGTTTGCAGTAATTTTAGAGAGAGACTAACAATAAATAACCCCCAAAGCAAGGTAGTTAAATTTATAAAGAGAACTTCCTCATATTGTACAGAGACCACTAATTTCTGGAGCCCCTACATTTTAAACTGATGCAAACAAAACAGGAAAGGCAGGTTAAAAATCAGGAATTTTAAGTAATGTGGCTCAAAGCCCTTATGATTCTGTTCAAAAGTCAGAAGTATTTGCTATTCTCTTGGTATTAATGGATTTTTACAGAACCTCTTAACAGAGTTACTGACTCTCAGGATGCAGGAAGAGTTGTTTTACATATTGAAACTGCTGAATTTATTCCTGGTAAGTCAGAATTAACTTCATTATTTATACAATTACAAGAAATAATCAGGAATAGAAATCATCCCTTTTATATAACACACATCAGATCCCATACTGGTCCACCAGGCCCTCTAGCACAAGGTCATGCTGAAGTAGATCAACTATTGACAGGAAATATGCTGGAGGCCTCAGAATTTCTTAAAAAATACCATGTCAATAGCAAACATTTGAAAAAGAGTTCTCCATCACTTGGCAACAAGCCAAGGAAATTATAAGGAATGTCTTACTTGTCCTACAACTAAACTCCACTATCTGCAGGAAGTAACACAAAAGATACTCAAAGGAATAAAATTTGCCAGATGAATGTGTTTCATTTTGCAGAATTTGGAAAATTAAAATATGTACACCATACCATAGATACATATTCAGGATTTCAATGGACAACTGCTTTGAGTTCTGAAAAGGCTGATTCTGTAACCATACATTTGATAGAAGTTATAGCCATCATGGGTATACCTACACAAATTAAGGCTGACAATGTTCCAGCATATGTCTCTAGTAAAATGGAACAGTCGTTTGCTTATTACAATATAAATCATATTACAGCTATACCACACAATCCTATAGGGCAAGCCGTTATACAAAGATCAAATAGAACTCTAAAGGATATGCTAAATAAACAGAAATGGGTAATAAAGACCCCCAGAAACAGATTGCATAATGCCATATTAACTTTGAATTTTCTAAATGCTAATAAGAAAGGAACAACCATTTGGTATGTATAAGGTTCTATATAACAGCAGAAAAATCCTTTGTTGCTGTGATTATGTAACTTGAAATGGCTTCGGCCTAGGTTATTAAGGGCAGGTAAGCACCATGCCCTTAGTTCTTATATCCCAAATATCTGCATTTTTCACCTTTGGGTACATTTGAAAAGAAAAGGTGTGCACTCTTTTGTACAGCTGTTCATGGCCTCGGGTTGGTCTCATCTGAAGGACAGAAATGCTGTGTTTCTAGGGGAGTGAAAAAATGACTCTTGTTATTTTGTTTTGGTTTTGTTTGTTTGTTTTGGTTTTGGTTTTTTGATACAGGGCTTCTCTGTGTAGATTTGGAGCCTGTCCTGGAACTAGCTCTGTAGACCAGGCTGGCCTTGAACTCACACAGATCTGCTTGTTTCTGCCTTCCAAGTACTGAGATTAAAAGCATGAGCCACCATCACTCAGTAAAAAATGACTCTTAAGTTTCTTGAGATGGCTGTTTCACTAACTCCAGCCACTAGAATTTTTGTATATTATTATAGGACCAGCCTTAATAATATACTCCCAGGGTATCCAGAAGAGACGCTACCAATGGCACGGAATGAATCTAGGTGCAGGGAGCTTTTTCATCCTACTCGCTTATGCGTCTACTACCATCATTCTGCCACCAAAATTCTGCCCAGTTATCTTGGGACTGGTCTATATCTTTCCCAAGACAGCAACACCTTCATGTTTACAATACAACATAAGAATTGCAAGGTCCCAACCAGAAGCTTCCTGGCAACTTCATTTGCAACCCAAAAAGAGGAAGAGAATAAAGGCAGAGTTAGATAGGAGCTGGAATAAATCAGAGAAGGAATTTATGTGCTAGAAATATATCCTTACTGTGGTTAGGTGAAAACATTATGGGTCTATCATAAATGTGCTGAAACTATAAACTTACAGGTGATAAGGTAAAGAAATCTATAAGTCACTAAAAATAAAACTGCCACTATTTTTCTCTGCTACCAGTTTTCTGACCGGGTTGGGGAACAGTACTGATAGCTAGTCAATCTGTAGGGAAAAGGGGCTGGCTAAAGAAATCAACCCTGACCCTGGAGCCCAGAACTAGGGGAAGATGGCTCAGATAAGGTCAGTGAAAGACACACAGTTTGGCTCAGATCAGAGCCATCTCTGCCCCTGTCCAACTGACTTGTGAAACCAACCAATCACAGAGCAGGACAGTAGAACCCTGGGCCCCAAGTCAACCCCTGGTTGACTCCACCCCCTAAGACATCCTGTGTAAACCACCCTGCCTAGACAGTTAAGAAAAAAAAGGCTGTTCTCTCACCCTGGTAGAGGCAGCTACCCTCCTGGACTCCTTCCCAAATAAATCTCTTTCTCAAAAGAGTTTTGGGTGTGAAGATCTTCATTCACTGGTGTAGAGAAGATCCTTGCTGAGACGTCCCTCAGTGGACAAAACAAGGGAGAGCTGAAAGAGCAGAGCAAGGAGGAGCCGAACAGAAGATCTTTCCTGAGATCTTCTCAGTGGACACAGCAAGAGAGAGCTGAAAAGTAACACTTTTCTCCAAAAACAGAGGAGATTGCTGCATTTCTGCAGGGGTTTCCCCTTTTGCAGAGTGAAGGAAAGAAGCAGCATCTTAGGTCGGAGAAGCAGAGCTCTGCTAGGAAGCCCCCTTAAGTAGGGGCTGAGCAAAGCTCAGCTGTAGAGGCTCTCCAGGAGAGGAGCAGGATTGCTATATCCTGTGGGGAGACCATCCCTCATCACACCAGGTGTACCTTGACTTTCCTGAAGAGTCAGGATACCCTTCCCTGCTGAAGCAGTTTCAGGCCTGACTCTCCCGAGAAGTCAGAAAAAGTTCCCTTCTAGAGTTGGGCTGCTTCTTTGCAGTTCCAGCTGTCAGAGCTGTGCTAAACAGCTCCAGGTGTCCGGGACACTTTCAGGGCAGAGCTGTTGTTCTGAGCAGCTTGAGGTGTCCGGGATACCTCGTCCTCCAGGGCTGAACTGTCTCCTTGCAGTTCCAGCTGTCCGAGCTGTCCTAAGCAGCTCAAAGTGTTGCCTGACTCCCCAGGTAGTTGGGACACCTTTCCCCAGAGTTGTTGCAACCAACTTATTTACATTGTTAGTAATGAAACCCGGGACCAAACCCACAGAGTTGCAACCAATTTACTTACACGATCTGCATCACAGCTTGAAGCACCTGGTGAGAGGAAACCTCTTTGATCTAAAAAGTTGCTCTGGGGCAGTGGAAGATCTGAACTTAATTTGTACAAGAAACAAAGCTATGCACCTAGGAGGCCAGGTACTTGGTCTGGGAGCCAGGTTGTCTCATTGTCTCCTAAAGGATGTTTTACCTAGTTCAGGGGCTTCAGATGCCTAGCAGGTGGTCTGGTAGCCATTCTGTTCCTCTCTTGTCTTTTAATGCTTTGTTTGGGGCTGGCCCTATCTTTGGATGTGGCTAAAAAGAAATATTTGCAAAAGGCAGATACCCAATTCAAATGCCAAAAAAGGGAGTCAGGAGCTCAGGGCCAGAAAGTTCTGCGTACATGACTTTATCCAAGTACTTTGAGCGCATATGCCCGACACGGAGTTTCACAAACATACACACATTCTGGGAGAATTATGAGCACAAGGAATTCATAGCAAGACGCAGCTGAGTATTAAAACTGTGTAACAACAAATATTCTGTGATAAATGGCTCTTCATTTGACAGACCCTTGACTGGTCAAAGCATAGCTTTAATATACAGCTGAATCTCTATAATATATTCTTGCAGCCCACAAGATAGAATAAAATATAGTTCAAAAATGTTTTAGAAGATTTCTTTATTTTATTTTGTGTATGTGTTTTGTCTATATGCATGTGTGTACACTAGTACATGCATGCTCTAGACCCTTGGAAATCAAAATAAGTATGAGATCCCAGGGAACAGGAGTTATGTGTGGTTGTGAATGCCATGTATGTGCTGGGAACTAAACCCAGGTCCTTCACAATAGCAACAAGTGCTCTTAACAGCTGAGCCATCTCTCTAGCCCCAAAATAGTTTCTTAGCTTACTAGATTGCTAAGAAATTTGAGATCTCTTAGTCTGATGTTTTGCCACTATCTAATTGATTTATTTATATCCTCAGCAATCAACTATTGTCCTAGAGAATGTATCTAATTTAAAATATTTTTATTTTTCTCTGTGTTTGTGGTGAGGGGGGTGCACACATGTGCACATACACAAGTCAGAGGACAGCTTTTAGGAACCAGTTCTTTCCTTCCACTGTTGGGATCTGGGGATTGAAATCAGATTGTCAAGCTCATCCAGTGAGAAGTTACCCACCATGACACCCAAGAAAGTATATAACTCTTAATTAATAAATATTCTCTGAATAAAAGTATGCCTATTAAACTGTCCAAGAGGAGCCATGGGTGTGTATGAAGAAGTCTATGCCTCATCTGAGTGAGCAACTCTGAATACTTCCTTCCAAAAGTAATAGGTCTTTGTTCTATAAGCCTCTGGCTTATTCTGAGATCTTAAAGGAAGGCTCTAATTGAGCCAGGGAGCAGAAGACTGTGACACTGCTTGATTTGGCCTACAAATTCCGAATCTAATGCTACTCTGGAGCTTGTCCCCAGGGCACCAGCTCTATCTGTCTCTGAATGAACCAAACAAGTAGTTAGTTACAGTGATTACTGAAAGGGAAAAATCAATAGTCATCTTGAGAGATGCTCCCCCGACCCAAAGGTATTTGCTGACCAGCAATTTTAGAACTGACCAGAAGTTGAACTTATGGGAAGATAAGGCTGAAACAACAAATCTATATATCCTGGACTTGGTAAAACAGGATACGGGGAGTAATAGACTCAACTGACCAGAAATTGAACTTATGGGAAAATAGGGCTGGAACAATAAATCTGAATGTATATATCTGGGGTTCAGCAAAAGCAGGACATAGGGAGTAAAAAATTTATGTCTCTGTAGATACCCTGAATCCTGTTAGCCATCAGTAACCTCATGCTTATAGTTCATCCAGTAACTTCAAAGAACTACCTCACCCCTAGCCCCTCATCCAATCCCAAACTGCATGTAAACCTTTCCTATATAAACCCCTTCAAGTGTGTACTTGGGACCATGCTTCTCCACCCGCTGTGTCAGATGTTGGAAGTGAGGAGCAAGCCCCAGGCTTGCTTGTTTTGTTATTAAAAAATCTCTGGGTGCCTGCATCAGATATCAGCTCTGTGGTGGTCTTGCTTGGGAGTCTTGCGACCTGGGCACAACAATTAACATGGTGGCTCAGATCTCTGCTACTTCCGACAGTTTTTGGCTGTTTTTTTTTTTTTTTTTTTTTTTTTAATCCTAGGACTGTTGCACGAATCCTAATTGGTCTTAATAATAAAAACTCAGAGCCAGATATTGGGGTAAATTCTGAAAGATCAGAGAAGCAGAGCAGCCATCCATTAGAGTTCTCACCTCTACTGAATCCTCAGCCTGAAAGGGTACTGAGCTCCTTTCTCCTCCTGCCTTATATTCCTCTCTCTGTCCAGCCATATCATTTCCTGTCTCCACCTCCATAGTGCTGAGATTACAGCCGTGAGATCCTAAGTGCTGAGATTAAAGGTGTGTGGCACCACTGCCTGGCTCTGTTTCTCTTTTAGACTGGATCAGTCTTGTGTAGCCCAAGCTGGCCTTGAAATCACAGAGGTCTGTCTGCCTCTGCCCCCAGAGTACTGGGATTAAAGGTGTGCACCACTGCCTGGCCTCTATGGCTAACTAGTGGCTTAGCTCCAGGCAAGCTTTATTTGTTAGATCACAAACAAAATCTCACCACAGAGGACAGGTTATTCAGGTAACCCGGTTATAATTAGGTCCCTGGACCCTAGTTTAACAAACTCAATGGAATCTTCTGCAACTAGTAGAGGAACCTGGGATTCTCAAATAGGGTCAGTGTTGCAAAGTAGCTTCTTAGTGATCCGTACAACCTCAGTCCTTCATGATGCTGTAATTTATAAGCTTGCTCACGTCTTTTCTGTATTCAGGTTATATCCCCTTTCTGGGTAATGACTTCTGTGCAGTTTTTACCCACAGTTTAAAATAGTAGTCTTTATCTATCTATCTATCTATCTATCTATCTATCTATCTATCTATCTATCATCTATCTATCTATCTATCTATCTATCTATCATCTATTATCCACCTGTCTATCTCTCTGTGTATGTGCATGTGTACATGTATATGTAAGTATGTATACATACATATATATCCTAAGCCTAACTCTGCTGGAACTTGAAACCCTGAAATCCTGGGACTTGACATCTACATTCCCCACATTCATTTTGTCCATGATGTTTATGATACTTAGACTCAGCTCCTCTCTCCTGAGAACTTGCATCTCATGCTTTGTCTTGGGATCTTTTTGATTTACAAGCAGCACCAGCTAGACCTTTATCTGCTTTATGTAAGAGCAGAAAAATTGTACCTCCCTAAGATGACTATGACCTGAAGCCATTGCTTCTTAGGTAGATCCCAACAAGTATGAGCTTGTCTCAGGCTTGGATTAAAGGTCTGTTTTGAGTCTAGTCAGCCTGTTAGCACTGGAGAGATCAGGAAGGGAATATCATTTCACTGGAGAGCTCTGTAGCAAATGTGTCCCTTTGAAACAGCAGTCTGGATGCTTCAGGAAACAGGAGAGAGAAGAGGGGATATGATAGAATATTTATGGTCAAGTATAAAGGGATGAGTGAAGAGGGAAACTACCAAAATCATGGATATGCCAAACACAAAGATCTGGTTTACACAAATCATCTGGTTTTTCTTATTATCTGTTTACTTATTTAGGCTATTTGGCCATGGCCACACTTGACATGAACGTTCTGGAATCTCCGAGCATCCTGCAGTGAATCAAAGGGGCTTTGTTGTTGCTGATTTGTTTGTGTGAGACAGGACCTTTTTGATGTGGCCCTGATTGGCCTCTAATATGTAATTCTGTACTCAAGCAATCCTCCTGCTTCAGCTGCCAGAGACCCATATATCACTAGATCTAGCCCAAGTCTTCGTTTTTAAGTAGCCTTTATGTACATGTAAAAGTATAAAGGAGAGGGAGAAGTGTTGTAGCCTGATCATCAACCCCCTAGGTAAGTTTGCACTGGTGAAAATCAGTCTACCTGGAAAACTGGTTTGAATATGCTCGGAAATTGCTATATTCTGCTAATAAGGTTCTGCATATTTCTTCTTTCTTACGTGTGTGTGTGTGTGTGTGTGTGTGTGTGTGTGTGTGTGTGTGTGTATGTGTGTAGACACATGTGTGGTTCATGCTCATGTGTTTGTGTCATGTATGTATGTACATGTGTGTGTAGGTATGCAACCTGTGTTCATATAGGGAGGTCAGGCTAGAGAAAGACATTGGGGGTCTTATATCCACCTAATTCCTTTGAGGCAGAGTCTCGCACTGAACCCAGAGCTGCTGGGATCCCAACTCCAGGATTTGCAAGCTCTTCTTAAACCCACTAAGCCAGCTCTCTAACCTATCTGGTTGTATTCTCTAGGGACCTTGCTGTTGATCCTGTTGTCAATTGCTATCACTAGAAAAAACTCTCTAAGTCTTCCCAAGATGATTGGTCTCTGATTCCAATACAGAAACTCAAAAATGCCCTGGTTCCTCTCAAGTTTATCACCACAGGTTTGCATATTCCAGGTGGTGGTGTGGAGAAGGTATATTTAAATACGACTTAGAAATTTGAAGAGTCATCAGGCCAGCATTTTCTTATTTAGAAGCAGGAAAAGCAGTAGGAGTGAAAAAGAAAAGCAGAGACCGCTGATGATGAATGCATTTCTAGGAGCAGAGAGTTTTTATAGCAACACACGATTTCTCAAAAATGCCTACTGGGATTTATACCCAAATGAGTAAGAAATGCAATCATTTATTCTCGTGTATTGTACCAAATGAGGGGGGGAAATCTCTGCAAATTCATTCAATGGCTCTAATTTAGACTGCTAGGAATAGGAGAGGTAGAGAGGAAGGAGGAGGGAAAGGAAGAGGAAAAGGGGAGTAGACAGTATCAGCCATAGGAATAGAGAGACTGAGAAGGACTTAGGGAGGGAAAAAGGGGAGGAGAGAGAGAGAGAGAGAGAGAGAGAGAGAGAGAGAGAGAGAGAGAGAGAGAGAGAGAGAGAGAGAGAGAATGGGGACGGGGACGGGAGAGGAGAGGGGGAGGGGGAGAAGGGGAGAGGGAGGGCGAGGGGCAGATATTAATTATTATCTGCCAGACAGCTAGTAATGCTATTTAGGAACTGCTGAACTTAAAAGCCAAGGACTGTAGAGAAGTGGGGGGTGGGGCGGGGGGTGGTGGAGGTGTGAAATTCTCATTTCCAAAGCACCATGAGGGTAAGTCGCTGCCGGTTTATTCAAAACTTGCTGATGGTTGTTTGGTCACTTGGCAGACCCAGGAGAGTGGTCTGGAAGCTGGGAACTCTCACTAAGGCAGACACTTCGTTTTCTGGACGATATTTATATTTGCAATGGAAGCGGACTGCTGCTTAATAAAGGGTCGTGTTTTGCCCTCACCTAAAGCATGGAGACTGCTGGGAAGAACGTCCAAGGATACTTCAAGAAAACACGAGTCGAATTTTAGTCGTTGAGCTACCTTTCTGTTGAGGAATTAGACCGTTCTTACACACAACCCCTGAAGTCGGTGTTTTGCAAGCGATACCTCCGTAGGCTGCCTGAGAGGTTTCCCCTCTTAGGAAGGGAACTGGAGAAGAAAGAGTTTACAGGGCCAGCTGCACAACGAAGAATTAACCCTTCCCAGTAACCTCGGACGTGAGCGTCTGCCCCTTCTTTGCTTTCTACTGCGCAACCAACGGTGCACAGGGCTTGAACCAGCCACGGCCATGACACCAGTGTTAGTTAGTTAAGGTAACAGACACTGTCAGTAGCCTCTCCTAACTTCGAACTGCCCAATCATCCATTACAACTAAAGCTCCATCGGGCCGGTCCAGGTGCGGGCGGGGGCGAAGACCGTGTCCAGGAAAAGGGGCGGTAAAGATACGATGACGGGCAGGAGTCTTCAACCAATCGTAGCAGAGAGCCGCCGCCCCTCCACCCCATGGATAAGATGGAAGTGTGGTATGGGGCGGGACTCTTGTCACAGGGGATGTGGCGGCGCTCGGCGTGGCCCTCGGCAGGTGAGCACGAGCGAGGCGGGCTTGAGGCGCGGTGGCGGTGGCGGTGGCGGTGGCGGGCGAGCAGCTCCAGCTTTGCGCCCCGGAGGCGGAGGCCGGGGCTGCGGGCCGGGGCGCGGCGTGCCAGCCGGGCGCGGCGGGAGAACAGCTGGGTTCCTGCCGACGGAGTCCACGCTGGGAAGCTAGGTTGGCGCGGGACCCGGGCGGGCCAGGCTGGGAGGTGCCCTGGGCAGTCCAGCGGCTCGGCCGGGAGCAGTGACGGGAGGCCGGCGTGTGAGCGGCTTCCTGAAGAGACGGAGCCTCCGCCCGGGGTCTGCCGGCGGGGCGACCCGGAGCGAGCGGCCCTGGGTCCCGAGAGGGGATACCGGAGCTTCTCGGTGCCCTGGGAGCCGTGGGGACCGAAAGAACTGGGAGTGGCCCCTGTCGGAGAGAGGTGGGAGATCGAGGGAGGCCGGGGTCCGGGAGGACAGGGAGCGGAGGAGAGGCACCGAGTGGGGTGCGAACCCCGCTGAGAAGCGCAGTGGTCGGAGGAGGAAGGGGCTGCGGGGTGGAGACCTTGAACTAACTGCTCGGGGAGGGACCGCAGCGCCCTGCCCCCCACGGCGGGTCTGGGACTGGAGTCGGAACTGAAGACCCTCAGAGTGAAGGCTTGGAGCCATAGGAGTTGGCATCTGAGACTAGAGTAAGGGTTCAGGGGAAAGTGGGAGTTCCCCGAAGCAAAATGGGATGGAGGTAAGAGGGGAATAGTAGTTTCCCTGGAGGAAGGGAGTTAGTAGATCTGGGAAAACTTGCCCGGCAGTGGGCGAGTGGTCTTGTGGAAGCTGGCCAGGACAGTTGATTAACAAGGGTGCCAGCGAGGGCTTCCGAAAAGAGCAGAAATTAATTATACTAATATGCCAAGCAGGACCAGCGACACTGTCCTTAAAAGCAAGGTTAAAGTATCTTGGAGGCTAGGGCTTTATAAGTTACATTTAGGATTGTGGTGATATTATGTTCCCCCAAATATTGTGCACCCTAATAAACTTATCTGGGGTCAGATAACAGAACAGCCACTAGATACAGAGGCCAGAAAATGGTGGCGCACACACACCTTTAATCCTAGTATTCCAGAGGCAGAGATCTATCTGGATCAAAGCCGCACTGGAAACAGCCAGGCATGGTGACTCAATGCCTTTAATCCTAGGAAGTGATGGCAGAAAGCAGAAATGTATATAAGGCGTGAGGACCAGGAACTAGAGCCTTGTTAAGCTTTTAGGCTTTGAGCAGCACAGTTCAGCTGAGATTCATATAGATGAGGACTCAGAGGCTTCCAGTCTGAGGAAACAGGATCAGCTGAGGAATTGGCAAGGTGAGGTGGCTGTGGCTTGTTCTGCTTCTCTGATCTTCCGGCATTTCACCCCAGTACCTGGCTCTGGGTTTGTTTTTATTAATAAGAACTTTTAAGATTCGTGCTACATAGGATAACAGCGAAAAAGCTGGAAAATCAGGGTGTCAATAGGATGGGGAATTTGAGAGGAAAAGGGAAGGAGTAGTCTAACTAAAGGGGTGAAATCCGGACCTAATCAGAAAGAAATACTCATGAAGTGGATAGGCGTGCCCTGCTAAACTGAAAATAAAAATTCCTGTACCGTCACTCACCTGGTAATACTAACAGTTTTTTACTTAATGGGATTTAAATTGTATTCATTTGTTCATTCATTCATTCATTTTTGAGAAAGGGTCTCGTTCTGCAGCCATGGCTGGTTTCTATATAGACTAAGCTGGCCTTGAACTCACAGAGATCCCTCTGCCTCTGTCTCCTGAGTGCTGGGATTACAGGGATTTCAAAAAATTTATTATGTATTTGTAGAATTTTTGGGGCAGTGACTGGTGCAGAACTCAGTACTGGATTGTTACATAGGAAGAGCCGAGATTTTAAACGCAGTTGCTTGCTGGCTTGGTACAGCTTGGTTGACTCCATCTTAGATTTCTGATTCAGTAGGCCTAGGGGGTGGTCCAAGAATTTGTAGTTATCTCAAGTGATGCTTAATGTTCTTCCAGGGATCATACTCTGAGAACATCTTGCTTTAATGAATAGTAGTAATCAGTAACCTTAAAATACCAGGGTACCTCCCTATATTGCTGAAGAGACAGTAGAAACAAATTATGGTGGAAGGGGTTGAGAGAACATCTTATTATAAAGGGTATGGCACCCCCATACTCTGGATGATACCATCTTACACATGTTAGGTATGGGGTCTACCACTGAATACTAATTCTCCAACCCCAGAATAATTTTTGAGCATAGTTTTTTTTAATCGGGTTATGATTACTTAGTATAATAATAATAGTAATAATAATAATAACAACACCCTAGCTTTTTGGGTTTCAAGTGTGTTCTGTCATTCCTCGAGTTTTCTGTGGTTTCTGGGGGACTGCGCTAAGGTGCTCAGGCTTGTGTGAGAAGCACTCTACTGCCCAAGTTAGCACCCTGCCGCTCTAGCATTTTCCTGAGATGGGCAGACACAGCAACAGGGCCTTTCAAACAGGATTGATAATATTTCCAAATTCACAGCTGCTTTCTCTCTCCCTCTCATTTTCTAATGGGAAGGGCTTTCTCCCTCCCCCCGCATTTCTCCCACATTCATAAAGTCCATGGCACGATTCTAAGAACTGAGAACTGAGAACAATGAGTTTGCTGCTTAGCACCAGCTAAGATCTAGGGACTGAAACATATTCTCCATCTTCCCCAGAAGACTATGATGCCTTCTGTAGGAGACTGGGTCCACATGTCTTTTGGTAGTTCATTGGATTCCTATGGCTGATTATGTTTAGAGTAAATATTCAGCTCTCATGAGTTCAGATCTTGTCCACAATGGAATAAGAAACATAAAAAAGTGTTGCTGACATCAACTGAGTAGATCACAACTAAAATGAGGCAAATAAGACACTGCCTGTCCTGAGAGGTGACAATACTTTTTATGTCTAAAGTTTGTGACTGTGTACCATGTTGTATGAGAGGTTTTTTTCCTAAGAGACACATACATACATGCCTACTTGCCCCAGAAAGGAAAACAGCCATAGACCAAAGTAATGGTTGCTCCAAAGCCCAGCTTGGGGAACCAATGAGTTGTTATTGGGGTTACTAACAGAAGGAGGGTGAGGGGTCACTTTGGGGACAGGAATGACTTATGGGCAGCTGCATCACTGAAAAGCCCACCCCAACATGGTGACCCTGGAACTCTTACACATCTTGGAAGCAGCTTGACTGGTCCAAGTATTTCCTCTCCAGGGCTCAGCTGCTGGAAGTTTCCTCCCCCAGCAGTCCTTTACTGATCCTCAAGAGGCTGGGGAGGGGCTTTTCCAGACATGAGAGGTCTGTTAACTTCCTGAGTTTTCAGCCCCCTCCTGGAAGGAATGTGACAATTTTGAGAAAACCACTATACAATAACTGCGGATCAGAGGCTAGAGTTATGGAAAAGCCCATAGGAAACATAAGTTTGTAGGTATGAACATTAAATCTGTAAGTCTGAATAGAGGCCATGGAATTCCAGGGAGAAAATAAATTCCTGTGCTCTAACCAGGCAGAGAACCCTGTTTGGTGACCATATTGACTGTGTTGGGCTTTTAGGTCAGGGTCCCTCTGGTAATGCCAGCCTCTTGGGTAATGTCTGTGGGAACTCTGAGATGTCTGTCTGGAGGGCTTCTGTGTGGGGGTCTCTGGAGTAGTGTCATGTCTCTGGGAGATCTCTGCACTGTCCCTGAAGACAGAGACACACACTTGGGTGGCCATGAGTTACTGTAAGGCTGGGACACTGTGGCAGATCTCTCTCTCTCTCTCTGACATTCTCCTTGCCAGAACTCTGTGGAGTCAGAGGTGTGTTTCTGTGTCTTCTGGGTGGACAATTCTAGGAAGCTTGTAAAATCTGAGGATTTTTCTGTGGTCTAAGAATATGATGAAGGAATCCAACTGCTGCTCAGGCCACAGCTGCCAAGCAGCGCTTCCCCTCACACAGGTAGTGAGAAGCACCCTATGGACACTGAACATCCAGCTAACAGAGTTCATGTGCCAGGGTTACTCACCTGAGAAGTGAGTTTACAGCATAGGTTGAGGTATTGATGGACACATGTCCTGCTCCTTGCCCCTTTCCCTGCCTCCTGTCTGGGAATCAGAGAGCCTGGCTGCGGGCTTGTATTGTGAAACCTCCCTCATACTGAAAAGGCATAAGAACAACCTCCTATGTGTGCCTATGAACCTTCTCTTTAGTGCCCTTCCCCAACGCCATTATGCTGTCTCTGGTGTGGACCCTTAATTCTCCTCAGGCTATTGTCTACCTGCCAGCCCATGGCATGAATCACTCCTAATAAACTCCATACCCCAAACAATCCATTTCACTGTCCCTCTTGAGTTCACATCTGAGACCCTTCATGTGGTACTGAAGAGGTCCTGTTGACAATCTCCCTACGATTTCACCTGGTGACTGTGTATGACTTTGTGATAGATCTGTCCATGGTGTCTCTCTGTGAGACCTCTATATGTTCTGTGTGGAACTCCAAGAAATGATAGGAGGTCACTGGGAGGCTGCCTGGTCTCATGTGTCATGAGAGGTCCAAGGGGGTGAGGGGTCCTGTATGGCAGTCTTTCTGAGGATGCTGTGTTAGGTCTGAGACACTGAGTGGTGTGGTGGTATTGTGTTCCCCAAAATATTATGTACCCTAATAAACTTATCTGGGGTTAGAGAACAGAAAAGCCAATAGATACTTAGGATAGGCAGTGGTAGCACACGCCTTTAATCCTAGCATTCCAGAGGCAGAAATCCATGTGTTCAAGGATACAGCCAAGCATGGTGACTCATGCCTTTAATCCCAGAAAGCGAGCCTTTAATCCCAGGGAGTGGTGATAGAAAGCAGAAAGGTATATAAGGCGTGAAAACCAGAAACTAGAAGCATTTGGCTGGTTAAGCTTTGAGAGCCATTGGGATGAGGACTCAGAAGCTACCAGTCTGAGGAAACAAGACCAGCTGAGTAGTTGGCCAGGTGAGGTTAGCTGTGGCTTGTTCTGCTTCTCTGACCTTCCAGCATTCACCCCAATAACTGGTCACAGGTTTGGTTTTATTAATAAGAACTTTTATGATTCATGCTACAGAGTAGTATCACTTTGAGGGAATGGTTTGGCACCCAGAGGCCACCCAGTGACATCTATACCTTAGGACTGTGGGAAGTTTCTGAGGTTTCCCTTAGTGTCTCTATTAAAAGACTCTTTGAAAACAGTGAAGACTCTGAACTTTGTCACTTTTGTATGTTGTAAGATGTATCAACTGTCAGAAGTCTCTTTGGGGGTCTTTGTTAGGGCTTCAGTGTGGAACTTGTGGGAGTATTTCTGTGTTTTTGAGAGTGTGTGGGTGATGTCTCTGTGAGGGTCTTAGTAGAGGTCTGTGTGTGGGTTTCTGTGTGCATGCCTGTGGAGGGCAGGGTAGACTTCTGAGAATCTCTTTGTATATGCCAATAACAATCTTCCTGGAAGGGCTTTTGTGTCTCCGTGGCTTTCTCCCAGGGCCTTCACAGATATCATTAGTCACTACTGTCTGACTGTGTGGTTGTCTGCAAATGTCTGTGGACATCTGTGTGAATGTGTGAGAGGGTCTGTGAAGATCTCAGGAACTCTTGAATATCAAAGTCAATTTCTGACAGGGACTTAAAAGATGTGTATGGTTTCTGTGTTGGGGAAGTCTGTGAAAGTGTCTTGTTGAATCTCTGGAAAGATTTTGGGGGATCTCTTTCTGTAGATTTCTGCGTAGGACTCTGTAGCAACTTACTTCTGTTGGGTTCTCTGTGGAACTCTCTATGGAAACTTTTGGGGATCTCTGTTTTGATCCCTGAAGGTCTCTAGGAGTGGTTTCTGGAATTCTGGGATGTTTCTCAGTATGGATCTGTATCTGGGACTCTGTGGAGATCTCTTTGGGGGTCTGTCAGTGAGAATGACTGTAGAGGTCTCTGAGGTTCTCCAGGTCTAGGGTATGTCCATTATAGTTGACAGGGCTGACAGTGGCATAAGCATTCCTGCTGCCGCCTGGTCTCCAGTTGTACCATTGTCTCCAGCACTTGTACCCTGAGGACTCCTGGGACCCACTCCTGAGTCTTTGCTGGACCCAAATGTGCCTCCTGGGTTCCTGAGAGGACCCAGAAGTGCCAGCCTCAGTGTCCTGGCTTCACTCTGGCTTCTGGGACTACTGTAGAGACTGCAGTCATTGATGGGGGCCAACTGAGAAGAGCCTGTGGGTTCCATATCCACTCCTAAAGAGCTGCTGAGTATCACATGTAGTCTCGGGAAGTGTGCTGGAACAGGCCCCATGTCCATGTCCTCTACCTTGGTGGGACCTTCTGAAACAAGGTTTTCTACCAGCTGGAGCTGTTGACTGCCTTCTGTGAGGAACAGTGCAGGGTACCCTGGGAATTGGCTGCTCTTATATGCAGTTAGCCCACTTGTTTCAAAGAGAACAGAGACTGGGACAAGGAAACCTGGGGAGGAAGCCAAGTGAGGCCAGGAAGGGACCCTTTTGGCCTGCCCAGAGATCTAAAGAGCACCTGCACTTTGGACAAGTCCCTTCCACTGTGTGAACCAGCCCTGTGAGATGGCCTTTTCTGCTGCTCTCATGGGAAGGCAAGAGCTGGAGACCAAGAATGAGATGCTGTGTGGCCACAGTGTATCCCCTCAACCCTTTCAGGTGTCCTCCTTTCCCTTGGGAGTAGTGCTGGCAGTGTGTGTGTGCAAAGACCACCAGGCTGTGAGTGACACTCAGAATTCCTGATTTCTGGCCTTTCCAGCAGCCCGTCTCTGGAATTCAGAGGTAAAAACATGTAGCTTATTAGTCGTGCTGTTAGGAAGCTAAGCTTCCGCCCTTGCAGGATTTGTTTCAAGTCATTTTAAGCTAGAGAGCTCCTCCAGTTAGTGTTGGAGATCCTGGGGTGAGGCCAAGGTGAGTAGCTCAGACACTGATGTCAACGTCTGTACTGGGAGGGCTGGGGCTTCACCTGCATGTAAACTTTTAGGGTATCTTCATATTATATGGCCTCCTGCCTTGGTTCTATCCTTTTTATTTCCTCCCTTCCTCCTGAGGCTCATCATGCCCACAGTCAGATGGGTACTGTCTGTTCAGTGACCAGAAGGAATGGCAAATGACCAGGAGTCATGAGACTGTCCGCCACCACTCTGCAGCTGCCACATTCATGAAAAGTTGTCCATTTCATCCAGGCCACCATTCTGGCATTGAAGGCAGCCATAGGACAGGGTGACACTGCTTTGTCATCCAGGCTGAGGTGGGAGGGCCTGGAGAACTCAGCTTGTTGGCAGCCACCATTGAGGTGAGCAGGGGGGTCCCTAGGATCTCTAGGTCCTTTATTCCTCGGCAGGACATCCAGAGGTCATGATTGTTCTGCTTTGAACTTAAGGATGCCATACAACCGTCCTCATCATTGTGCCTACTTTGTACTCATGAAGACATTGAGCTGGTTCTCTGTTTCCACTGTACACAGTGACACAAAGGACAGTTTGGAGCAAATCAGGAGAAAGACATAGTGAGCTGGCTCTTAAGTTGGGGTCTTACAGGGTTGACTTAGCACAACACCAATCCTAAAGACTTCTTGTTTGGGTTGTGTGGTTGACTTCGCCAACCCCCCCCCCCAAAAAAATCCTAAATACTTCTTGTTTGTTTGGGTCTTTTAGTGTTGACTTAGCACTCTCCCAAAAATATCCTAAAGACTTTTATTTCTATAATTATAGTATAATTAACACTAACTACAGTGATGGACCTAAGAGTTGGTGATACCTCAAATGCCACTGTCCCTTCTCTGTGGAACCATTTCCCCTCCAGAAGCAGTACTAAGGTGGAGCAGATGCAGATATTTCCCTGTGGCCTAGCACTGCAGACATACTCTGCAGATGAAACATACACAGAGGAAGTAATACCTAACTTCGAAAATGACGTCATTAGCACTCGCAGACCATGTTCTTTTGGGGAAAAGTATTTAATTACTTTCTATAGTCCACTTCTGTAGGGGCAGTGCCTAGGACAGTGGACAGGGTTCCGTGGGACACGTGGTACCTGTGCCCTGTGCTGATAGGGCCTGGGTCGGGACACAGGTTCTCTGGACACCTGGGCCCAGTTACCATAGGGCATCCATCTGTCTGTAGAAGGTTGGCTGTGTGAAGGTTGCCTTTGTACCTTGGGGTTGGCTTGGTGAACAGAGCTAGTGTGTTGTTTCTTTGTTGTTCCTTGTATTGTTTCTGCAGTAGGAATCCTGTGGTGGCAGACAGGCCTACTCACTTGGGCTTGGGGTGGTTCTTGGTGCAAATTTTTCTTTGAGGGAGCACACAAATGGTGAACCCCCAACTTTTCCTCTAGAATCCATCCAACAGAGGTCATGAGGTCCTGTGCTTCAGCAACCTGTTGAGCCATGAATAATCTACTCGGGACTGACCCTGGGCTTTGGGTTGTAGCTGGTAAGGACTTCGCTTTTTGCAGGGAGTTCTCCTGTAATTTGGCTTTGGGGTTGAAAATTGACCTTATAAAGCTTTTTATCCTGTCCCCAAACTTCCCTGTTTCTTGGGAAGAACTGCATTTTTTAGTATTTGACCTGTAGGCTTGGACAGGCTTCATCCCTGAAAGACATGTGTCCTGCCTGGGACTTTGACATTCTTTTTTGTCAGTTGGAACAAACATATGGCTAGGCCATGTTTCCCATTGTTTGGTAATTTGGGGGACATCCCCTTCTCTTAAGAAAGAGTACCTGCCCTGGTAGATTGACTTGCTTGTAGCAGGCACATTCTTGAAGCTGGACTGGGAGGCTAGGGAGGCTCGGGAGGCCAGGATATCTGCAGCAAGGAGAACCTCAGGGGCACAGTCTTTATAGAATGATTCAGTAGCACAGTCCTGCAAGACAGCACCAGGGGACGAGCAGTGAAGTGTGCTCAGGCCTGAGTCTTCTGGATCCTGGGTAGAAGGGGATGGACTTTCACTGGGCTCCAGGGATTCTGAACCCCTTAGATGTTGATGGTTGCTTTCAGAGTTGGCCATCTCCCCAGCTTCCATGATGAATACACAGTCACAGGACTGTTCCTCCTCTTCCTTCTCCAGTTCCTGGATGTCCCTGCTACTTGTTGACTGGGATGCCACACTGATCTCCCGAACTGACACCCAATTGTAGGTATTGCTTAAAATCAGATGCTCTCTTTCCTGTGACTCATGTGCACCTTTCACTAGGCCTGGATTTGACTCTGGGTTGCCTGTCCAAGATCTAATAACCATATCATTGTGCCAGTCTCTGCCCACAAGACTTTGTGAGGTGGACAGAGAAGACATATTGTCTCCCTTGACAGTTGTAGGGGCCTCTGAGGGCCCAGAATTGTCTCTAGGTGGAGTCTCTCTCAGGAATCCGAGCTGGGAGGCAGAAAGAGGGTTCTGTGTGGAGGTTGTTTTCACTTTCTCGTCTGGGCCTTTCTGAAAAGATTCTCCCAGGACACTGGCCTTTTTTACAATAGAGTCATCTCTAGAGTCCCAGAAGGACAAAGAAGAGTCGGAGGGTTGTGGAAAGGGTAAAGTTGTAGCCTTGGTCTTGTTGAAAACATGTATAGTCTTGAGGCCTATGAGGGGCAGGCTCCATCTGTGTCTCACGAGACGTCTTGTAAGATGTGTTTCCAGCACCTTCTGAGTGCCAGGATCTAGGAAGGAAGGCCTACTAGAAGTTTTCCTGTAGGTGGTACAATCATTCAAGTTTTCAGGAGGGGCCAATGCATGGTCCATACATACTGCATGACAAATGCCCACATGCACCTTACTGTCCTTGGCCTGCCTCCAATTGCTGCTTGAGTCATTTTTTGGGGTGCCTTCTAGCAACTTCTTTCCTAGTCCCACTGGAGAAACACTTCGAGTGTCAGTTTTTGGGTGTCTCATGTGGCCACTTTCTGCCTCTGTCTTAGAGACAGCCCCGAGAACTTTGCCTAGGTAATCTTCTGGGCTCCTGTACAGATCATTTGTCAGATACATGCTTGGGTCCATCCATATTTGAAATATTTCTAGATCCTGTGATGAGACACTTTGTGCATGAAGGCTGCTTTCATCTGTCAGTGCTGAAGAACATGAGGTCCCGTGATTAACTTCTGCCTGACCCATCCCTGGGAGTTTGTCCTGAGACTTACTTGGATCCTGAGATAGCTGGACCTTGTGGGGGCACTGCCGTTGTGTGTAAGTCTCTTTTAAGTGTTGTTCCAGCTGCTGTTGGAGCCCGGAGTTAATGAAATTCCCCGGGAGGTGGACAACAGAACCCTTTCCCTGGGAGGCCCAAGTGTTGGAATTGAGTTGATGAAATGCTTCCTGTGACCTCTTAACTATGGGGGGTAAATCGCACTTACTCTCTTGGTGCTTCTTCAAAAGGTGGCGCTCTAGGTGTTGAGCAGCAGGTGGGATCATAAATTGGACTCTTGAAGCTCTAGGACAAGAAGCCCCATAATCCCTAATTGGAGGTGAATGGTCTGGTAGCTTTGGGAGAGAGGATGGGTCACAGCTCTGGGTTTGGATTCCATCCGCTGGTGGAGATTGGGACCTGGATAACTTTGGAGTCAAAGGTTGGGTTTTGACCAAGTATTGAAGCAAGGGCTTTGGAGAAAAGAGCTGTGGATGTACATTAGTCTGAAATAGTGTTGGGATGTAAGTAGAGAGTCCATTGAATAAGATGGAGGGGGGCTCTGGAGGGGAACCTGCCATGTTGACAGTAACCACAAGGGACTCACTGTGGAGAAAGGGGAGGCCCCAGAAAAGCTGGCTGTATTTCTTGTAAAAGAACTGCTGATGACCTGAAAATTGCTCTGATTTGCAGGTTCTGGTGGTGGCCTGCTGGCTGCTCCAGGACTGCAGCATATTGTCCATACATCCCAAGGCATGGTCACACCTTTCTTTGCCTTTCCCCTTCCAAACTTTTAGTTCAACCCTCTTTTGAATCTCAAGTTCCAGCCTCTCCTGGATGTCAGGGTTGATGAAAGAGGGCTTCTCTGTGTCTATCTGCATGTATGTGGGGCCTGTCCAGAACGAGGCCTTTTGGAGGCTAAGAAACAGATGGTCTTTTGAGGACTCACCATGTGGTGAGTTGGAGTGGCACCAGGTTTTGGCAGCTACCTGGTACCAGGAAGGGCCTGAGGTCAGTCTACTTGAGAGGTCAAGGCCTGGACTGGTAGAGGTAGGCCTGCTTGACTGTTTAAGGCCTGGGGTGGTTGAATTAGGCCTGCTTGAGTGGTCAAGACCTGGCATATTTGAGGGAGGCCTGCAGGAGTATTCCGGACCTGGGGTAGTTGAGGTAGGACTGCTTGAGTGGTCAAGGCCTGGAGGGTTATAAGTACCTCTGCTTGAATGGTTAAGGCCTTGGGTGGTTGAGGTAGGCCTACTTGAGTAGTCAAGGCCTGGGGTGATGGAGGTCCCACTGCTTGAATGGTTAAGGCCTGGAGTGGTTGAGGTAGGCCTGCTTGAGGTGTCAAGGCCTGGAGTGGTAGAAGTCCCCCTGCTTGAGTTGTCACGGCCTGGGGAGGTTGAGGTAGGCCTGCTTGAGTAGTTAAGGCCTGGAGTAGTAGTTCTGGGCCTGCTTGAATGGTTAAGGCCTGGAGTGGTTGAGGTAGGCCTGCTTGAGTAGTCAAGGCCTGGAGTGGTAGAAGTCCCCCTGCTTGAGTTATAGAGGCCTGGGGAGGTTGAGGTAGGCCTGCTTGAATAGTTAAGGCCTGGAGTAGTTGTTGTGGGCCTACTTGAGTGGTCAAGGCCTGGGGTGGTGGAGGTCCCACTGCTTGAATGGTTAAGGCCTGGAGTAGTTGAGGTAGGCCAGGTTGAGAGGTCGAGATCTGGGATGGTTGAGGTCCCTCTGCTTGAGTGGTTAAGGCCTGGGATGTTTGAGGTAGGCCTGATTGAGTAGTCAAAGTCTGGGGTAGTGGAGGTAGGCCAGCTTGATTGGTCAAGGCCTGGCTTGGTAGAGGTAGGCTTCCTTGAGTGGTCAAGGCCTGGGATAGTGGAGGTAGGTCTGATTGAGTGGTCAAGGCCTGGGGTGGTTGGGATTGGAGAAGGCAAACCTGGGAGAGGTGTGCTCTGTGAGGTCCCCAGTGTTTTCCAGTCACACCAAGGAGCCTTTGTGCTGGGATCTGGCATGGGTGGAGAACAAGCCACAGGATCAGGAGGATGACACAGATGGGAAGGTACCCGAGGTGGTGAATAACATCTTCCAGGAGTCAGGGTCTCTGGTGGCTGACAGGCACTCACGGAAAACTGTGACTCAGTAGAAGCTGAGGAATTCAGCAGGACAGGTGACGAGATTTTAGAATCTTTGAGCGAAGCAGAGGAAACTGCTAGGGACAAACTGGTGGCCACAGACTTCGCTGTGGGCTGACTAGGTGGCAGGTGGGCTTTGGCAGCTTCTGGCTTAGACGCTTCACCCGAGGCATCTTGTCCTAAGAGCTGGCAAAAGCTGACAGTTTCGACAAGCCTCTCTAGCATGCTGTGGAAGACAGGAGATATGATTGCAGCCAGGAAAGCTGAGTAGGGAAGGACCCTCGCTGCCCATCACAACCACTGGTCCACATCCTGCTTTTTACAAGACCTTGTTGTCTTAACCTCCAGGACTGTACTCATACGCCACCCATCCAGAGGGCCCCTATTCCCATGGTAACCTTGTGCCCTGGTTGGGGCTGATCATATAACAGACAAGAGGAAGGAGGAGCCAGACAGACCTGGAGATGGCTCACCTGTGCAGAAGGGAAACCAGTACCTTGTCCCCCTTGGGTTTCTTCCTGCTGCCTCTGTAAGCTAGAGATGGAGACTGGGTTATGGTGGGTAAAGGAGGGACCCGGTATCTAACCAGATATGGAGTGAAATGCCCCTTCAGTGGGAATGAAAAGTTAAACAGGAGTTCAGGCATGTGTGAGCAAGGTCAGATGCCCAAATGCCTTGAGAGCAAGACACATGTGGAACAGGACTATGCCACTGACCAGGCGTTTGCATTTCTAAAGATCTCCATTGGCTTTGAAATCTCCCTGTTAGGGGAGGGAAGGACCAGTGTTCTGAAAGGGGAAAATGTCTTAGAGAAGATTAACAACCAATTTGCCTCCAAATCCAGGCAGCATGGCACCACTTCCTCCCACACCGCCTCTCCCCAGGCAGCACCCAGTCCTGGCTGTCCATAGCTTCATTCTGAGCACAGAACCTCCTGGGAAGTGTCTTCAGTTACAGGTTCCTTCCCAGGAGCCACCTCCTCAGGGCTTCTGCAACACATTTGATGTTATCGCTTGGGGACCCGTGGATGAAGTCACCTCACCAGGGAAGGAAGTGGCCTACCTTTCATGGTCCTGATTTTCTTCCTGACCTTGCTGTACTCCCTCTTCACCACCTGACAGAGACAGACAAGTGTGTGTGTGTGTGTGTGTGTGTGTGTGTGTGTGTGTATGTGTGTGTGTGTGTGTGTGTGTGTGTGTTATCTCTTGGAAAACACAAATGGGGACTGTCTCTGTGAGATCCACCATGGATGTCACTGGTCAGTGTTCTGCTCAGGAACTAGAGGCTTAGCTCTGAACTACCAGCAGTGGCCTCCTGAGGCCGGAGTGACTCATGGCCTGGAGCTCATGGTTCCCTTCATATCAGCCCCACTGAGTCTATAAGCCTGTGTGTTAGAGGGAGACATAGGATCCAGTGCTCAGAACCTTTCCTTTCCCAGAGTTCCCTAACCGTCCCAGAAACACCATCCCTGAGCACCGAGTCACAGGGCTTTCTTCTCTCGGGTATAAGGGATGTGAGAGCAGACATCTTGGAGTCAGTCCACTCTCCCCTCTGCCCTACCTGCCAGTTCTCAAGAGGATGGGGTCCTGCTCTCAGCTGAGATTCCCCTGTCAGCCACCTCCCTATTTGATTTAGAAAGTGGAGCCTATAAAGGAGAGAGAGGGAACTATTTTCCATTGGTTTGGGGCTAAGGCATTCTTACCTTTTGGGTGGTGGTGTTTTCCACTGGTGGAGGTGAGCGTGAGTTAAGGTGGAGGAGGAGTAATAGGTGGAAGAGCCCCAGCCCACACACAAAGGCAAGGATCATGTCCATTGCCCAAGTAGTGAAGCTGGGGGTCAGCCATGAAGTGTCAACGCTTTCCAGAAGGAACAGAAAATTCTCCATCTGTATAGCACTGTTGTTCTCAGGTAACTGAATGCTGAGAGTTCTTTCTGGGAGTTTCAGCTGGGCCCAGGCCTGCATCACAGAGCCCCTGTCTCCTGTCACAAAGGGCTCCTGAGTGGGGGAGGGGAGGTAGGAAGAAGTGACAAGACAGTAACTCTCCATTCTCCAGCCTTCACAGGTTCCCCATCCTCTACAGCCTTCAGTTTCTGTAATCAATTCCACCTGCACATTCTGTCAGAAATAGAGGCTTATCCATGTTCTGTTCCTCCCCTACCCCCACAGAGAGGCTTGTCCATGTTCTTGGGCTTTTAAAACTTCCAAGCCACCTCCAGTGGCTTACCTCCTCCAAAAGGCCACACCTCCTGATCCCTCCCAAACAGTTCCACCAACTAGACACCAAGCCTCTGAAAGTTTATTTAAACCACCACATTTCACTCTCTGGCTCTCCATAGGCTTGTAGTGATATCATAAAGCAAAATTGACTTAGTCAAACTTCAAAACTCCCCATAGTCTTTTACAGCCTCAACACTATTTCAAAGTCCAAAACCTCTTCTGAGACTCAAGGCAATCTTTTAATTGTAACCTCCTATTAAAGCAAAACTCAAATTACATGTTTTGACATACAATGTCGAATACATATTCCCATTCCAAAAGGGAGGAAAGACGGTGTAGTGAGGAAATACTGGACCAAAGCAAGACCAAAACCCAGCAGGGCGAACAGTTCTACCAGCTGGGGACCAAGCATACAAATACATGAGCTTATGGGGGCCATCCTCATTCAAACCATCACAACAGCGGAATTTTTTACCCTGAGTCTATATAGCAAGTAGGGAAGAGCCTGCGTCTTCAGAATGTTGAGTCTTCTTACCTGTGCGAGCATGAAGCAGTTTCTGACTCCTTCAGTCACAGTGTTGTGCTTCTCCCCATATGGATCCTGTGTGTATTTTTGGAGTTTTATTTGAATACTTAATTTGGGGTAGTAGGATTTATGTTATCAATTTATTTATTTCATGTGTTCGTAGAAGGAGGAGGCTGCTTTTTATATATTAATATTTAAACTTTGTAGCTTTGGTATGGCCACTAATCCCTTCAGGATGTGTTCTTGTGGATCCTGTCAAGAGTTTCTGGCTGGACAAACTTGTTGTCTGCAAAAGAGAAAACTTCTTTTTTCCCTTGCAAATCTGCATGCTTTTTGTTTTGTTGTATTATCCCTCGCTCACTGACTGGGTTCCAGTGTGGTGATGAAGGAGCATTGCCTTTTCATTTTCATGGGAAACTCTTTGTTTCCCATAATCCCAGTGCTGTTGTCAGTGTTGTCCTTTGTCAAAGGGAGGAATTTGGTTCCATTTCTAAAATGCTGAGTGTTTGTGGCATGAATGGGTTGTTACATTTTCTACAGGCATGATCGTGTGGTCCTTCTTGTTTGTTGTGTGTTCCATTTCCATTTCTGTGGCTGTGATAAAATACCTGACAAAAATCAAGTTAGGAGACAAAAGGGTTTATTTGGTTTTATAGTTCTTGATTCAAGATCATCATTGTGGGGAAGTGAAGGCCAGAATTTCAAATAGCTAGTCACATCACATCCCTAGTCAAGAACAGAGGGAAATGGATACATCCATGCTGTCTGCTTGCTTGCTCTAGATTTCTCCTGTCTATAAAGTTCAGGACTCCTTGTCCAGGGAATGGTGCCACCACAATAGGGACTTCCCTTCTACCCCTGGGGCGTGTTGGGGGCAGGTGGGGGCAACAGCAGTAGGCTATACGTTTGAGAGTCTCTTGGACAGCCCTGGTCAGTAACTCAAAACAGGGCTTCTCTGTGGTGATATTTTGTGTGTGCTCTAACAAATAAAGCTTGTCTGAAGATCATAGGGCAGAGCCAGACCAGTGGTTCGCCATAGAGGCCAGGCAGTGGTGGCACCCACCTTTAATCCCAGCACTTGGGATCTCATGCCTTTAATGCCAGCACTAGAGAGGTTGAAACAGGAAGTGATATGGCTGTGTGGAGACAGGATCTCCCCCTTTTGGCTGAGGACTTGGCCAGGTCACAAGTGGCTGTGGCTTGTTCCTTTGTCTGTCTGGTCTTTCAGCATTTACCTTGATATTTACCTCTGGGATTTTATTAATAACAATTAGGATTTTTGCTACATCTGGTGTCCAACTTTTGGGGTATGAATTCAGGAAAAAAGTGCTTACCTTTGGTTTGCAGCCAGCACGGGCCGAAGCTACCCGCAGCTGGAGTCACAACCCCACTGGCTAGATTATCCCTTTTTTCCCCCCAAGCCTTCTGAGGGCGTCTGGGATTTTTTTTCTGTTGTAGCCTCTCTGTAGCAAGCTCCACAGGCTTTTGAGCTCCAAAAACCCCAGGAGTTAGCCACTTTTGCATGGTCCCCCATGCAGATCACTGTTTCTTATAGGCTGTTGGTAAAGTTTTGGGGGAACCATCTCTTCACGTCTGTTTCATTTTATTTGAAATGGGGAATGGCTGGGAATTTTACTCAAGGTCTTCCACAGGTCGCGTAAGGAGTTTCATCTACATCCTCACTGTTGTTGTTGTTAGATGTGCTCATTTTTGTTTTATGTGTATGTGTGAGTCCTGTATACTTGCTTGTTTGTGCACTATATGTGTCCAGTGATGGAGGAAGTCAGAAGAGGACTTCAGATCCTCCTAAACTGAGTTCGAGATGGCTGTGGGCTGCCATGTAGGTGCTGGGAACTGAACCCTAGTCCTCTGCAAGAGCAGTCAGTGCTCTGAACTGCTGGGCCATCTCTCCACCATCATCACCACCACCACCACCACCACCACCACCACCACCACCACCACCACCCCTATTCACCAAGGTTGGCCTTGGTTGGTTCGTTTGTTGTTGTTGCTTTTTAGACAGGGACACATATATCCCAGGTTAGCTTCAAATCTGTTGTGTAGCCAAGGATAACCCTACCTTTGCCTCCTGAATGCTGGAATTACAGGTATGTGTCAGTACGTGCACTTTACATGGTGCTGGAGACTGAACCCAGAGCTTCCTATTGTAGGGACTCACCCACCCACCCAGTGAGGCCCATCTCCAGACCCCAGGTTTGATTTTAATTGGGTTGCTTGTCTTCTTGGGTTTTCTGTTTTAATAGATATTTGCAGCCATAGATATGTGGTAGCATGTACCTATAGTTCCTGCACTTGAGAGCCGAGGCAGGCAGATCTCTGTGAGTCTAAGGCCAGCCTGGACTTGATAGTGAGTGCCAGGACAGCCAGAGGTACATAGTGAGACAACCTCCAAAAAGGGAAAAAAAAAAAAAAAGAATTCTAAAGTTCTTAATTCCAGGTCAATGAGATAGCGATGGAATCTTTTCCATAATCATCACCCAGAAGAGGATCCGGGCTTCAGGTAGAGTACCTGGAGTCCCGCCCGCCTGCAGTCACAGATCCCAGTCGTCACGTTATCTGTGGCCGCTGTAGTTTGGAGCCATTTCCCCTGTGCTGCATGACTTCTCCCAGGGAGCTGTGAACACACACCTGGGAAGCCACAACAGGTTACTTCTGACAGGCCAAAAGCATGTTCCCCCAAGCCTAGCTTACAGAACCAGTGGGTTTCTTGGGGTTCATTACAGGCACTTGGGTGATTCAATGGCACCTGCATCTCTGAAAGCCCAGAACAGGTGACAGCAGGTAAAAAGTGAACCCTGGAATCCTCGGCATTCTTTGCTGGCAGCTCCACTGAAGAGCCTGCTCCAGCACCAGCAAGGGTTAAGGCTCACCTTAGGGAGGGGAGGGGGTTGTAAGTTTCATGATCTTCCTGAGGTTCAGGAGTTTCTCTCTTCCCTCCAGGAGGAAACTTGGGAGCAAAGGGCTACAGAACACCTGGTAGAGCCCACGTGTGAAAGGCTGGCTGACTAGCCTGTGGAGCTGTAGGGAGGCGGTGGGACCCTGAGGAGGTGGAGGAGAGTGGAAGGAAGGTAGATCAGAGGGCACAGTCTTGGGACATTGGTACTCAGCTCCCTCCCCCCACTTCCATACACTGTTAGAGGAACTCTTACAGTGAGGTACTGTGGTGTCACAGGCCCAAAGATACAGGGACAATCAACAAGGAGTAAAAGCTATGAGCAAAAATAAACCTGTCTGCTGTGGATATCATTCTGTATAAATAAAACACTGATTGGCCAGTGGCCAGGCAGGAAGTATAGGCGGGACAAGGAAAGAGGAGAATTCTGGAAAGTGGAAGGCTGAGGCAAGGAGACACTGCCAGCCTCCACCATGACAAGCAGCATGTGAAGATGCTGGTAAGCCATGAGCCATGTGGCAAGGTATAGATTTATAGAAATGGATTAATTTAAGATATAAGAACAGTTAGCAAGAAGCCTGCTACGGCTGTACGGTTTGTAAGCAATATAAGTCTCTGTGTTTACTTGGTCGGGTCTGAGCGGCTGTGGGACTAGCAGGTGAGAGAGATTTGTCCTGACTGTGGGCCAGGCAGGAAAACTCTAGCTACAAATGGTGCCCAGCGTGTTGGCAAGAGTTTCCACCTAAAACCTGAGTAAAAAGATACTAAAACGGAGCTAAAAACAGTTCCTAGTTGTCTCTTTCAAGTTAGCGGCAGCCTGCGTGTTTGACCTACTATCTTCTATGGTGGGTTCCTGGCGTGCATGCTGGACCTGCAGTATGGCCAGAATGAGGCCTCTGCAAGTGGCACATTAAGCTGTGTGGTGGATTTAGCCTTTGCTAGTACAAAAAAAAAAAAAAGAAAGAAAGAAAGAAAGAAAGAAAGAAAGAAAGAAAGAAAAGAAAAGAAAAAAAAAGAGGCTTCTGGGCTACATGCTGCTTGGATAAAAGCATAGACCCACGATAGCTCCCAGAGCTGGCGGTAAACATACCACTGCCATGTTGGGAAGCTGAGGAGGACGGAGCCAGCAGCCACAGCGCCATTTCAGTCTTAGAATGCTGCCGTTTAAATCAATAGGTTCAAGGTAATATAAAAAATAAGCCACGTAAAGATGACTATCACACAGAAAATCTGGATTATGTTCTCTTTGATATTCGTAACTGAAGAAAAATATTTGATCATAAAAGCTGTTGAGTTAAACCAATATGGATATTTTAAAGTACCTTGACTTCAAAATTTGGATGTAAGGATATGTTGCTTTGGAAAGGAGGCTCTGCTTTTGTTTCCACAGAAAGACAAAGGCTATGGATTTGTTCCAGATTAAGATACATCAGGTTTGACCAGCCAAGACCCCCTGAAAGGTCTCCGATGACACCATGGTCCAGATGATCCAACATCCAGAATGGTTTGAAGGCAACTGGCTCAGACTATACAGCCTCATGGACTACTCCATAATCCTAAAATTTTCTTTGTGTCCCCATAAGATACAGCACTCCCCTCCAGCAGAAAGTAGTAAGAGAAGCTATGCCCAAATTCCCAAATTATATGTAATTTTACTATGTTAGGTTAAAACCTTCCTTTTTGAAAAGAAAGAAAAGGGGAAGTGCTGTGGGATGTTCTGTATGGCAAATGTTTTGCTCTGATTGGTTAGTAAATAAAACACTGATTGGCCAGTAGTCAGGCAGGAGGAAGTATAGGCGGGACAAGGAGGAGAAGAATTCTGGGAAGTGGAAGGCTGAGGAGAGAGACACTGCCAGCCGCCACCAGGACAAGCAGCATGTGAAGATGCCAGTAAGCCACGAGCCACGTGGCAAGGTATAGATTTATAGAAATGGATTAATTTAAGATATAAGAACAGTTAGCAAGAAGCCTGCCACAGCCATACAGTTTGTAACCAATATAAGTCTCTGTGTTTACTTGGTTGGGTCTGAGCAGCTGTGGGACTGGCAGGTGAGAGAGATTTGTCCTGACTGTGGGCCAGGCAGGAAAACTCTAGCTACAACACACAGAAACTCTGTCTCAAAAAACCAAAACAAACAACAACAAAATACAAAAACCATAAGAATAACCCTGGGAGGAAACAATCTGAGAAAAACCCCTAAAAGCTGCTCTCCATGACAACTGATGCAGCCTCAGTGCTGAGCAGATGTTCAGACGAAACAAGTGGTGGGGTGGGCTGACACAGCTTCAACCAGGAGGCAGCGGCGGGCAGACCCAGTTTGGGTTTTCGTTTTGTCTTACTATTTATTTTACTCCTCCCCACTCATCAGCTAGGTAACATGTTGACACCCCAAGTTTTGAGGGTGCTCACAATGCTGCAAAACCCAATCCTCATACCTGTGGATCTCAGGGGACCTGGAATCCTGTTTATTTATTAAAGATTTATTTGTTTTTCTTCATGAGTTTTTTGCCTGCGTGTATATCAAGGCACTTCATGCATACCTGTTGTCTGAAGAGGTCAGAAGAGGGCATCAGATCCCTTGGAACTGGAGTTAGGGATGGTTGTGAGTGGTCAAGTAGTTTCTAGGAACTGAACCTGGGTCCTCTGTAAGAGCAGCCAGTTCTCTCAGTCACTGAGCAATCTCCGGCACATGGATCCTTGAATTTCAAAACCAAAGTGTAATAGGGAACACGTAAATACTGACTGGAAGTAGGGCTGAAGTACATGTGGAAATCGTCTCATTTGTTAAGTACGATAAAGGTACCGCGGTTACAGAGGTAAGGTGAACTTCTCCCTTTATATCCACAAATTCTTTACCCTCGGCTTAAAATAAAGCAGATTGAAAAAAAGGATTGAACTCACCCAGAAAGTTTCAAAAGCATAGCTAAAGCAGGCCCCAAACACCAGTGTCCAGCCAGGAGTGTTGTCCCTTTGCTTCACATGTGTGTTTTGGTGAGTCCTGCTGGCAACAGCTGCAGTATGTGTTTGAGCATGTGTAGATTCAATCTTGTCATCCTCTAGATGACTATCTAGATGTGTGGAGAGTGCGTAGGCTCTGTAACTTGAGTTTTCATGTTCTTCTATGGAGAGCAGAGCACTTGGGCTCTGTGACTTGAGTATCTGGAGTCTTCTATGGAGAAGAGGTCATGTGGGCTCTGTGACTTAGGTGCTCATGGTCTTCTATGCAGAGGAGAGTGTGTGAGCTCTGTGACTTGAGTACTCAGGGTCTTTGTCTATCTCCAGGGTTGTTCTAGAGTAAATGCCTGATAGACACTAGGGGACAGCTGTGTCTTATTTCTTGGGTGACATGTCATAGAGTCTGTAACCCACTTTATAATGGCACAGAAAATATGTACATAGCCCTGTGTTATCAGAAGAAAAATATATTAAGACATGAGAATATTGCCAATAGGTTTTTGTTTGTTTGTTTTAAGAGTTTGTGTCTTTCTTGTAAATGTTTACAAAGCTACTTGTTTTCTTGTTTGTTCTTAGGCTTGACCAGGCTATGTCTTTCCCTTCAGCTAACACTGGGCTCACCGAACAACTGCCCTATTGCTTCTTGTTGAACTGGAGTTGTTTGCACACATTCAGCTTTCCCCTGGAGGGAGGATTTGTACTCTTTTTTTGAGACAGGGTTTCTCTGTATGGAAGCCTTGACTACCCCGGAACTTGCTTTGTAGACCAGGGGTTTTGTCTCCAGCAGCAGAAGAGGGAGACAGGACAACACGGGGTGGCCAGAGTGGGCACCAGGGCAGCAGAGACCTTTTCATGCGACTGCCGGTGTGAGAGCACGAGCAGGTGCCATCTAGACAGAAATCACTCCAGCCCTACAGCCCTTCTGATCGTGTAGCACAGCCCACGCTCTGCACTGAGCTTTACAACCGGGCAGCTGACAGTGCCTGGAGTTTCCGTCCATCTGCGAGGACTTGGGATTCTGCCCCCCGCCCCCCAACACCCCCAGACAAGCCAGGCATTACTTATGACAGCAGATATGTTCCTGGAAATCTTGGTGCTGGTCCATTACACAGCTCAGCACTCACCCAGGAAGCCTGGTCCAACATAAAGAAAACTCGAGTTTCTTGTGTGGAAACTCCCCAGGACCACACGGAGTGCCCAGTGCCTGGTAGTACTGAAGCAAGTGAAGACCAGAAGGGAAAGCTCCCCATCAGGAGAGAGGGAGGCAGCCTTGTGTCTGCCAGAACCAGAGTGCTCACACACTGTCATCTGCACTTGAAAACAAATTCAAGAAAAAACCCCTCACCTCTCCTTTTTTGGTCACTTCAGCTTTTCTCTGGTGGCTTTAAAAACGTCTTTTCTTCCATGACACACTAGGAAAGGCACTTTTGGAGCTGCGGCATAGTTATAAATGACTCCCCCACAACTGTTTTTTATTTCCTTTTTGTTTCACTGACTGAGAATGTAAATTGAACTCCAGGGCTATTGTGCTTTGTTCTGCCTCTCTGTGGAAATGTGTTCCGAATTAAAGTCCATGGGTAAAGCAGAGTAGTCCTGAATGTGGCCCTGCAGGTTTTGAACGGCCCCCAGAGCCAAGAAAAGACAGAGCACAATTTTATGAGGCCCAGATGGTGTGGTGGGTGTCGCGGATGTCTTTATGTGGGGAGGTCATGGGTTCAGGTTCCATCTGGAGGGAACTCGGAGGGAGCCCTTCATATCTAGGGAAGAGAGATGGGTGCTTGGGCAGGAAATGCAGCCACCTGCAGGCTCTGCATGCTGCCTTCCTGGCCCAGCCTAGCATCCCCACATGTAGCTGTGGAGAAGAGGTTGAGGGGCTGAGAACAAAGGGAAGCCATCAATTCTGTCCCTGCCACCTTCTGTGTCCAGCCGCTGTGTTGTGGAGATTCTTGACCAGCTTTTCCCGTGCTGGCTCTGGGGAGTCAGTCTGCTCTCTCATCAACTTACTCCTGAAGGAAGTAGGACTGATTTTACATCAGACCCAGCAGGAATGTTGACTTTTTAACATTGGGAGATGATGTTGTCAAGTTCAAGTTGGAGATCATGTAATTAAGTAACAAAGTTTTTAAAAAGTAGCAAAACCAAACAACCAACCAACCAATCCCCCCCCCCAAAAAAAACCTCATAATGTTGTAAGTATGTTTATGATTTGGGGCCATATTTATAGCTATCTCTGGTTGCGTGATGCTGGTGCAAAGGGTGGGCATGCCTGCTTAGGCCATCAAGACATGGTGGTCCTTAGAGAGGGAACTGTCAAAAGGAAGTTGTTACTCTGCTGCATAAAGTGGGTACAAATGCTTCCTGGTGACTTGGTTTGATTTGGCTGGAGAAAAATGTTGATATGACAAAGGTACCATTAATGGCTTTATGGTCACACTTAATTCATGTATGCTTCTTCCTCCTCCTCCTCCTCCTCCTCCTCCTCCTCCTCCTCCTCTTCTCCTCCTCTTCTCCTCCTCCTCCTCCTCCTCGCTTATCCTTCCTCTCCTCCTCCTCCTCCTCCTCGCTTATCCTTCCTCTCCTCCTCCTCCTTCTCTTCCTCCTCCTCCCTTTCCTCCTCCTCCTCCTTTTCCTCCTTTTCCCTGCTCCTCTCCTCTCCCTCATCCTCCTACTTATCCTCTGTCTAGGCTCTAATTCACAGAGATCTACCTGCCTCTGCCTCTTGTGTGATAGATTTATTTACTTATTTTGATTTTCCAAGAAAGGGTTTTTTTGAATAGTCCTGGATGTCCTGTAGTTTGAACTCAGAGATCCATCCGCATCTGCCTCCTAAGTGCTGGGATTAACGGTATGGGCCACCACCTTGTAGCAGATTGTTAATGAATTTTTTCTGACAGTAGTAGCATTTGAATCCAGGGCCTTGCATCGTCAAGATAAGCAATTCTTCCACTAAGCTATATCTTCAGCTCTAAAGTGCCACCATGCCAGAAGGGGCATTAGCAGGCCAGAGCATGGCAGACATTGCAGACAGATTTTGCCATGTGTGGGCCTGCTAGAGCCCCTTCAATGCCTGACTCTTTTCTTTTTTTAATTGGGGGGGCTCTCAGTGGATAAAGCAGTTGATGAGCAATCCTGAGGACCAGAGTTTGTGTCTCCAGAACCTATGTAAATGCCAGGCAAGCATGGCATCCATCTACATCCCAGCCCTCAGTAAACATAGACCGTGGGGCAAGTTGGCAAGCTAAATCAGCTGAATTATTGAGCTCCAGGTTCAAGTGAGATCCTATATCAATATAACATGAAGAGAGATAAAGAAAAATATTTACATAAATCTCTGGCCTCTGTATGTGTGTGCATACATGTACACACACTCACATACATGTGGATGTGTATATGTACACACACATACACATAGACACATATGACTAAAACTTTGCTGGATATGGTGGCACACATGTAATCTCAACACTTGGGAGATTAAGACAGGATTGAAGTTTGAGTTCAGCCTGGGCTACACAGTGAAATCCCAGCTCAGAAGCAAACACAGCCTAGCATGGTGGTAAATGCTGGCAATCTCAGCACTTGGGAGGCAGAGGCTGGAGAATCAATTCAAGGTCTGCAAGTTTGAAGCCAGCTTGACTAGCTTGATCTACATAATAAGTTCCAGTCAAGCCAAGGCTACATAGTAAATTATGACACAAACCAACAAACAAAAAACAGCTTTAATTGGTGTAAAGCACACATTATCTTAAATGCACCATCATAACTTAGTAAATTGGTTGGAAAAGGTGGGTTTTGCAACTCTGTGGGTTTGATGTCCTGGGTTTCGGCACTAAAATGTTAGTAAATTGATTGCTGAAACTGCAAGGAGACATTTCAGCCCTGGAGGGTGAGGTATCCCAGACACCTTGAGCTACTCAGAACAAGAGCTCTGCCCTGAAGGTGTCCCGGAAACCTGGAGCTGTTTAGCTCAGCTCTGACAGCTGGGATCGCAAAGAAGCAGCCCAAACTTGGAAGGGAAATTTTTCTGACTTTTCAGGAGAGTCAGGCCTGGAACTGCTTCAGCAAGGAAGGGTATCCTGACTCCGGGAAAGTCAAGATATACCTGGTGTGATGGGGGAATAGTCTCCCCGCAGGACACAGCAATCCTGCTCCTCTCCTGGAGAGCTCCAGTCTCTGGCTCAGTGTTACCAGCTCTCTCTTGCTCAATCCACTATGGAACATCTTAGCAAGGTTCTTCTGTTCAGCTCCCCCTTGCTTAATCCACTATGGGATGTCTCAGCAAGGTTCTACTGTGCACCAGTGAATGAAGGTCTTCCCCAAAACTCTTTTGAGAAAGATTTATTTGAGAAGGAGGAGTCCAGGAGAGTAGCTGCCTCTACCAGGGTAGAGAGAACAGCTCCCAACTGACTGGGCAGGGTGGTTTATATAGGATGTCTAGGGGGCAGAGTCAACTGTGATTGGTTGGTTTTTTTCTGCCCAGGGATTGGCCAGTTTTGTGGGCAAGGTGCAGAGATGGCTCTGATCATAGCTAAACTGTGTTTTTCTCACTGGCCTTACTTAGCTTTTTGACACTACTTCTAAGTCCAGGGCACATTTCATTCACTGACTCTGATTCTAGGGGCAAAGAGTGTTTCTTTGGTACTGGTTTCAGAGTCAGGGCATGTTTCCTTGGTTCATTTCTCTGGCTCAGGTCCCAAACACAGGCTGTTTTTCTTCCCTGGTCCTGGGCCCTAAGGCCAGGATTCTGCTGTCCTGCTCTGTGATTGGTTGGTTTCACAAGTCAGCTGGACAGGGGCAGAGATGGCTCTGATCTGAGCTAAACTGTGTTTCTCTCACTGGCCTTATCTGAGTGATCCTTCCCTAATTCTGGGCTCCAGGGTCATGGTGGGTTTCTTTAGCCAGCCCCTTTTCCCTACAATAACCATTTTTAAAAGATTTATATTATTTTTATTCATTTAAATGTGTCTCTCTGATTGTGTGTATACCTAAGTGTGGTCCCCTTGGAGGCAAAGCCTTTTCCTGTAACTGCTCCTTTATAGTTGGCTCAAATGGTCCTTATGCAAAGATGGCAGATGTTGGCCAGTGTATGCTAGCCTTTGCCCATGCTGGGGAGTTCTCTGTCCTCACTCCACCTATGCAAGGGAAGGAAAAGCATTTCTCATACCTTTGGGAGAAGCCAATGGCATTCCACCCCTGCACACGCTTTGGAAATAACAGGTTGTCCAGGATATAAGTGTGTATTCCTCCGCCATCCTCAGATCTGCTTGGATGGACTGGGTAGATCTAGGGAGGAGAGGAAGGAAAATAAACCTCAGAAAGTAGAGGCCTGGGGATGTGGCTCAGATTGTAGACTGGTTGTCACAAATCCCCGTAGGCCCTGAGTTCTGTCCCAACACTACACAAACTGGGTCTCAAGTAGCCCAGGCTGCCCTCAACTCACTCTGTAGTTAAGGTTGACTTTGAGCATCTGATCCTCCTGCCTCCACTTCCTGAGTGCTGATTGCAGTTGTGGGGCACCATGCCCAGCTTACTATTTATCTTATTTGTCAGTTTGTTCAGTGTTGGGAAAGGAGAATACTTTATGCTGCCCCTGGCCAGTCCAACAAGGAGCTTGTGAACATCGTGACGCCATATATTTTGCACGTGAAACTGCAGGAGACAAAAGGGTCTCCTCCTTACTATTAAGGTTCCAGCATGTGGTCTATAAATGTATGGTAGACAGATTAATGGGAGGGAGGATTCCCAAAGTTATTATTGAAAGCAAAGTAAGCATCCCCAATCCTAGAACGATCTGGAAGCTTCTATGCCCCCACTGGGGATGGGGTCAATAGGGAGGAGGATGAATAAACTTGGAGAAAGTTGAATGGGTCCCCAGAAGGCTATGTGATTATCTAGGTGGGTGTTAGCTCCAGTCTCCTATCCTGAATCCAAGTTAGTCCTCTGTGGTTGGTGGGATCCTCAGGCAGTGGGCCCATGATGATGGAATCCCTTGGTGGGGTTTTCTTAGGCAGACGAGTTCCTGCATGGACTCTTCCTCAAGTAACCTCAGTGGAAACTCAATGGGCAAAATTTGGGGTGGCTTTTCCTCAACTTTTTCAAACACAGCTCAGCCAGCTTGCGCAATCATGTTTCTTTAAGTTTCTGCTGAAGTCAAGGGCAGCTTTTAGCCAGCATGAGGTAGCTCTCTTGTTATCTGCAGCCCACATCTCCTTGTGTTTTAGAGAACAAATAAACTCCTACCTCAGCTTTCTTGGGGGTGCTGTGGTTTCCCCGAGGAGAAGCAGCCAGATCACAGATGAGTGGTGGCAAGTGCATGGCAGCTGCTTGGACTTTGACCTGAAGCTTCAGGGGGAAGGACCCATCTTCCATGAAGCCATCTCTTTGTCCTATATGTACCTGTAGAGTGCTGGGCACCAAGCTTCATGTATGCATGGGGATCAAGGTCTCATGTCTACCAAATGGATTCCCTACCGTTGACTTAATGTACCACACCACCTTACCTTTCCATTTTCTTATTTTGAAATATGCTAGAGCAGGAGCTGGATGATAGCTCAGCCAGGAAAGTGCTCCAGCCAGCTGAGCCTACTTGGCAAGACTCAGGCCAATGAGAGGCCCTGTCTGAAAATACAAGTAGCTGGCACCTGAGGAGTGATAGCTGAAGCTGTCCTCTGACTTCCACGTACAGCTGCCCACACAGGAGCACGTGTCCTACCCAGGTACCTGCACATGCACACACATGCATGCATGCACACACACACAGATGCACACAGGCAAGCATGCACGCATGCACACACACAGCCCTGGAATGTTAGGCCAACAACAAGGTTATACACATAGAACAGAGAGTCCCGATACTCCTGTCTCCTCAGTGCTGGCATCTTGTATAACAGAGCCCTAGGCACAAGCCCAGGAAACTGGCATGGATGCAGTGCTGCTAATGAACCACAGACCTAATGAGAGCTTTGCCACTTTCCCTACTGTCTGTCCAGAGTCACCTGTGTCCTCGTGGCTCCTTAGTCTGCTCTAGTCTGAGACAGCTCCTCCGTCCTTCCTCACCTGCCTCCCCGCACCGGTCTTGGTGCACATTTGAAACACACTGGTCAGTTCTTCCTGTAGGACGAGCCTGAACTGCACTCCTCTGATGTTTTCTTCAGTTACAATGGGTTCAGCAAGAACGTCAAACACACCATGACCACTAGCCTTCCTATTGCACAGACTTCTCTGTTTCTTGGTCCTGTCTAGGGGCCCATAGCACCTGCAGAATTTCCCACTGTATAGTATCATCATCAGGGAGACATTTGTTCTGAAACACAAACATCCTGTTTCTTCCAGTGTTTTGTAGATGTCAGTCTCCACGCAGGAGTCATCACTGCCCCAGGTGCCCAATGGTACCTCTCTCCCACCCTGGTCCTCTTTACTGATGGAGTTGGTTTGTAAGAAAGCATCTTCCTTCTTTTCCCTGGTTATTCATTTATCCAGTCTTTAGCTGCATCTGCATGGACCCGTTGGCCTTGCTTTATGGTTACTGTCACTACTCCTTCGTGACTGATGGCCTTGGCTGCTTCTCAGGACTCAGGCTTCACCGCACTCCTGGAGCGAGGCACTGTGATTCAGCTGCACCCTCACATGTACCTTTTCCCCCATCACCTGCCACCCAGTGGGTATTCCATGGGAAAGACACTGGATTTACCCCAATATCTTTTTAAAAATTTAACGTAATGTTTGTATTGATTCTTTGGGAATTTTATTGTCAAAATTGTAGTACCTTTAGTAATTATTTTTAAAGCTAGTATATTATCAGTAGTAATCTGACTTGTATCTTATGAATAGTAAGTTTTTCTAATGTTTGTATCTAATCAGTCAATTTCTCATATTCGGCACAGTTATAAAACCATTTTTAAGGATAAAATATGAATTACAAAATGATAATAATTATGACAGACATTATATTGGTCCCAGCTATGTTGTTTATCTCATTTATCTTTTCTGTTTGTGTCCCACCCATAGTAGCAGTAAACAAAATGCTAATTCCCTGCCTTGTGATATTTCCAATTTTTAACATGGGAATGGTTTTAAGATTGTCCTCTCCCCTTTTTCTGTCTTTTTAATTTCTCTTATTTATTTATTTTCATTAATTAATTAATTAATTGCATAATTTGCCGTTTAAATGTTCCCTAGTGTCTTACCAGCTCTGATGCAGATGTAGTGACAATGTTTGACCAGCAGGTAGAGCAGGCGCGGCACCAAGGCAGGAGGAGTTCCAAGTGCAAGGGAAGCAGCACTCTGATCAGCACAGTAGCAGTGATTGCATCCACATGGGGAGGGTTGGTCAGACAGGCAGGGTAGCCTCTGCCCTGGCACTTGTGCACACCAGGCAGAATTAGCCTAAGAGGGGCATCTATGCTGGAGGCAGCTAGAGCTGTTTGGGAATTGACTTTCCTCCCACTGCCTTTAACTTGGTAACAGCACCCAAAGGTCCAAGCCCTGAGTGGGTGTCAAGGAGAGCTGAGCTGCATGGATTGGCAGCCGGGAGAGGGGTTCAGAAAACCCCCAAATGCAGGAAAGCAGGCTAAAAGGACCGGGGGGAAGGGTGTGGACCCTTCCGCTGCATTGCAGTTGCGTGCAATAGCAATGCCAGTTGTTGAGCACAAGTTGATGGGATTTGTTGTTTTGTCTTTTATTAATTATAAAACTACAGGAGAAACAAAGAACCATCACATATTCAGTGTAAGGAATCGAAGCAAACTCAAAATGAGGGGAAATGATATTTGCATTTTAGCAAACTGGGAATAACTCTCAATGATGAGAATTTAGAGTTGACGAAGACAAAAAATTTAAATAGATTTAAGCACAGGCTTTAGGGACAGAGAAGGGTCCTCGGGAAAAGGATAATACACACTCAAGACATAGAATCAGACCTCTTAAGATAGTCATTTCTTCTTTAAGACACCTCCTTAATGTTAGGACTATTTTCAGTCTGTTGATCCCTGTATCTATCATCTGGCCATGAAAGATCTGACACATAGTAAGTGAATAGTGAGGGCTAATTGCATAACTCATTCCCTTTCACTCAGAAGGAACTAGAAGCTGAACGAAAACCCAAAGTCAGACCTTCAGTGTTGTGTGATATTTTGTGTGTGTTCTGAAAAATAAAGCTTGATTAGAGTCAGAGGAGTCACTGGAAGATGCAGAGGGAGCAGGAGAGGAACATGTTGTGTTAAATAAGGTACTACCATGAGACAGAGAGTAAATAAGAATACGAGCTAACTTAAAATGTTAGAGCTAGTTAGTAATAAGCCTGAGCTATTGGCCTAGCATTTACAATTAATATAAGCATCAGAGTGTTTATTTGGGATTGGGCAGTCAGGACAGGAAACTTCCAATTACACTTCAGAAAGTAGGTTTACTTTGGAGAGTGAAAAGGGGCCTGGGAAGATGAGGTGGTTTGAATGAGAATGGCTCCCATAGCCTTTTCTATTAGCATGCTTAGTCCCCAGAAGGTGGAACTGTTTAGGAAGGATTAGGAGGTGTGTCACTGGGGTTAGACTTGGGGATTTTAAAACCCCATACTATTCCCACTTAGCTCCCTCTGTTCATGGTATTTGTGTTTCCAAATGTCAGCTCTCAGCTACTGCTCCAGCACTGTAATGGTAAAAACTAGCTACATCTCAAAATGAGTTTCATACTAAGTTACTGTATAAAAAAGAAAAACCCTGGAGTCAGCAAGATCTTCGCGGCCTAAGAATTGTTAACTACAGGATGTCTAGACCATGACACTAAGTTCAGCCCCATCAGCAGTTGAGTTTTGACAGAAATCTAAAGAAGAGACCAATCTCAGAGCCACCTGGCTCATCTCCCAAAATTGTTCCCACTTCCCCTTATTGTATAATTGTTATCCAGAAATATTAATTGAACACTCGTTTTGATTTTGTGATCTCACATAACCCCTGCTTGTTCAGGAAAAAAAAAGAAACCTAAACATGATATTGCCTCATGTAGCAGAAGAATCCCTAGAGTTGAGACACTTGTGGTTGGTGCCTTTAAAAATTCGAGCCCATCTTCACCTTTTTGCAGCAGCTCTCAGATTTGTAAAGGAGGCTGTTGGTGCTACATTGCTATAAATAGAATAAACTTGCTTTTTAACTTGGACTTGAACTCTGCCACAGCACCATGCCTACTGTCCTGTTCCCCACTATGACGGTCAGGGACCCACCATCTGAAACTGTGAGCCTCAGTAAACTCTTCCTTCTGTAAGTTGCCTTGGTCATGGTATCTCTTCACAGCCATAGCAAAGTAACTGAGAAGTCAGTACCAGAAGTGGGGTATTGCTGCCACAGGTCTGACCATGCTGGGGTTTTGAGGACGGTGGAAGACTTTGGGACTTTGGACTGGGAAAGTGGCCGAATGCTGTAAACAAGGCTTTAAGGGAAGTCCTAGTAGGAGCTTAGAAGTCAATGCAGTGCTGAGAACAATGTGGACTACAGAGGCCCAGATGAAGAGACTCCAGAGGAATGATATTAGTTCTAGAGGGGCTAGAGACAGTTCTTGTGATATTTTGGGGAGAACAAAAAGCATGGTTTCTTTCTGCCCTTGTCCTAAGAATCTGCCTGAAGCTAAATTGAAAAGCTTTGGGCTAATTTCATAGATTTTAGTAGGAAGAGAAGATTTCAAGACAGTTTAATATTGACTCTGTTGTGTGGTTATTAGAGATCACTGTTATACAGATCTGCAATGAAAAAGAGCAAGCAGGGCAAATGGAAATACAAATGTACAGCTTGAGGTGAAAACTTTGTAGTTAAGGCTTATGCTAAAGTGGATAAGAGGCCAGATGAGAAGTAGAACAAAGGGCATGCTGCCCTCAGGACCAGGCTCCACCCAGCTCATAGTACAGCTTGTAAAAAGGAAATCTTATGGAACAAAGGGAAGCAACAAATTAAAGAGTATGCCCATGTAATTTAAGGAGGGTTCAGGTTCCATCGCAGCCAGGCAGGCAGCAGAACTTCGCAGCATCCGCCATGTAGTGCTGGCTTAGAGAAGGACACAGGAGTAAATGGTTTTTGAAATCTTGCTCTGTGGTTAAGGAAAGCTGCTGGGGCCAGTCATGTTTCAGGGGAGTGTGGAGGCCTAGAGAGGCCACTTCATGAAGCTATGAAAGTGAAGCCTGAATTGTGTTGGAGACCTCAAGATGTTGAAGATGCCAGAGCCTTGGGATACCTGCCAAGAAGAGCTTCAGACTGGGAATAGAACCAGGCTGAGAGAGAGAAGTGTATTGCAGCCTGAAAAGCTGCAAGGATAGAGCCATCTAAGCCCTTGGACAGCAGACATGGAGTTAACAGGATTTGGAGTTTTCCCTGTTTGGTTTCAGTCTTGCTCTGGTCCATGGTTCTTTACTTTGTTCCCTTTCCTCATTTTTCAATGGTAGTATATGTTCTATGTAATTGTATGTTGAAGTGTGTAATTTGCTTTTTGATTTTACAGGAGTTAAAATTAAGAGATTGCCTCAACTCTTAGACTTTTGAACAGTGTTGAGACTGTGAGAGACTATGGGGACTTTTGAGGCTGGACTAAATGTATTTTTGCTTTATGATATGGCTGCAAGTCTATTTGGGTGAAGGGGTGGAATGTGGTGGTTAGAATGAGAATGGACCCCAGAGGCTCATATATTTGAAAGCTTGGTCCATAGTTGGTGGAAATCTTTGGGAAGGATTAGGTGGTGTGGCCTTGTTGGAATAGGTATCACTGGGGGTGGGTTTGAAGTTTTTTTTTTTTTTTTTTTTTTTGGTTTTTCGAGACAGAGTTTCTCTGTGTAGCTTTGCACCTTTTCCTGGAACTCACTTTGGAGACCAGGTTGGCCTTGAACTCAAAGAGATCCTCCTGCCTCTGCCTCCCAAGTGCTGGAATTAAAGGCGTGCGCCACCACCGCCCGGCTGGTGTGAAGGTTTAAAACACCAGTGTCATTCCCAGTTAGCATTTGCATGCCCTCTTTCTCCTCTTTCTTCTCTCCCTTTGCCTCATGCTTGTGGATGGAGGATGTAGTTCTCAACTACTGCTCAAGCACTATATCTGCCTTCCTGCTGCCATGATCCCAACCATGATAGTCATGATCTCATCCTCTGAAAATAAGCCCCAAATAAACTGTTTCTTCTATAGGTTGCCTTGGTCATGGTGTCCTATCACAGCAATAGAAAAATAACTAAGGGATAGAGAAGAAGTGTCGTCATGAATTCATCTGTGGTGCTCACTGAATAGGCTAGAATAGCTGGCTAACAGGTTCCAGAGTTCCACCTGTCTCTACCTTCCCATTTGAGGGATGACAGCATGTTCCTCTATATCCTAGGCATCAGAACTGGGGTCCTCATGCTTGTGTGACAAGCACTTTACTAATTGGACCATCTC